>NC_067118.1:1341757-1460494 GCF_021347895.1 Acanthochromis polyacanthus
ACACGTTAACATGAAGCTGCTGCTCTGAACACGACTGAAGTCCTGATGAGCTGCTGATCAAACTCATTGATCTCCTCTGCTCTTTCTTCTTCTCTCTGCAGATGGAAGTATGCTGATCAGGACGGTGTTTGTGCTGAGAGGATGAAGTGTGTCCTGATGATCCAGATGTTGAAGCAGCAGCAGCTGGTGTGTAGAGACTCTGACTGGACCATGTTACTGCACTGTAAAACATCAGGAATTCATTCAGTCACATCAACTCATCTGTTCTAGTTTACTTTAGAGAAATACAGCAGTTTTACTAATTACTAATTATTTGAACTTAAAATGTTTCATTTTTCTTTTCAAACCACTTTAGAACTTAAAAACATGAATTTGTAGAACTTGAGGCATTTTTTCTTCAAATATTGAGTTGAATGAATGAACAGCTCAGAGTTCACTCAACTCATTAAATTAGTTCACAAGAAACCAAACAAACACAGATTTTCCCCGTTATGTTTCACTGATACCATGACTGGTAAAAAATGATCAATTAATATTACAACCAGTTCTGTATTGTTTTGATTCAATTACAAACAATATCTAGTAAAATCCCAGAAAAGTATTAACTCCAGTTCAACTGTAAATAATGTCCACAATCAATAGGGTTAGGTATTTTAATAAATAGTCATTTGTTCTTTAACAACATTTTTACTTTATTTCAATCAGCAACAAGTCAGATTATTTTACAGATATTGTCCTCATTTTTAAAGACTATTTCTGTTTATTAAAGATTGAAAATGAGAAATATTTTGACACTTAATTGACATTTTTGCTGTGTTTTGTTTAAATTACAGATAATCTGGAATAAAATCACAGAAAAAATGTTCATTTATTCAGAATGTTTGCTGTAAAAAACTGTAGAATAATGTGAACATTTAAAATTCACTATTTTAATAAATGTTCATTTGTTCTTTTATACCATTTAACTCTCACACTCTTGTTTATTGACTTTAAATCAGCAAAAAATATCATTTTTCCAGAATCTGAAGGACAAACTATGTATATGTATACGATATATATTAATTCTATTAAAGGCAGAAATGATTCCAAATCATTCCACTGTTTTATTTGACAGTTTTGCAGGATTTAGTTCAATTACAGATAATCTGTGTAAAATGATAAAAAAAAGTGTTAATTTCTACAATTTTAGAATCTTTCTTTTTCCAACTAGTAAATTGTTGTTGTAACAATGTGTGACCAATAAAAATGACTGTTTTCCTGTTTTCACCTCAACAACAACTATTCCAATAAGTGACAGATGTTTTCTGTCATTTTCTCACTTTCTCCACTTCTTAAATGTTGTGTTTCTCTCTTCAAACATTTCCTCTGGCCTCCTTGCTGCCAGATGTTCACCGTTCCTTTCCACATATTTTTCCAGTGTGGAGGTTGATGTCAGGTTGCAGAGTGTGCAGTAAGTTTCAGGATGTTTGTTTCAGTGCAGGATTAGATTTGACTTTTCTTTCTATTTCCAGCTGCAGTCAAACTTGTTGATCTTCTCTACCTGCAGCACATTGAGCTGATGAGAACAAAGTGTCCTGGAAACATGTCAGCTGAAGCCTTGGTGTCCAGAGAGAGTTTAATGAAGCACATGTGAAGGATTTTTACAGCATCACGTAGAAATCCAGTTTAGTCCTCAAAGGTCCAGAAGCAGCTTGTTGAGCTCAGAGTTCATATTTAATGTCAACATCCTTTGACCTTTCTGAGCTCCACTAAATGTTTCTGCTACTTTCTCTCTTCTTCACCTTCAGCTGGTTCCTGGTGTGTAGAAGCTTCCAGATCAATAATATTCTTTGTCTTCTGAGCTGCTGCTGCTTCCTTGAAATCCCAGTGATGATTTTCATCTGGACTGAAATCCAGGACTGAGACGCCCCTCCAGGACTTTCCAGGAAGGATTCCTGAAGCAGGCTTTGGTGACGTTTGCTTTGGATGCTGGTCCTGCTGAAAGTCCAGTGAGCTTCAGTTTCCTCACATTGTTCTTCTAAGTGTCCTGGTGTTGGAGAGAATCCATGATGCTGCTCACACGCTCCAGTTTAGCAGCTTCAAAGCCACCAACAGGACTGTTGATGCTGTTCTTCTGGTCCTTCTGCCTCCAGACGTTCTGCCCAAACAGTCCACTTTAGTCTCATCAGCCCATCAGACTCCCACAACTCTGCTTTGTTCCACACATGAAGAGCTTGTTGTTGAGTGTTGTCAGACTTTATTTGCTGCCTTCATCAGGTCCTGCAGCTCTTTGTCACTTATCAGACTTTTTATCAGCTGCTGCTCTTAAACTTGTGCTTCCTCTTTGGAGGAATTTTTCTCTTTGTTCCACAAACAGGAAGGTTTTACAGCAGGTGTTACGGTTTGGGGCGAGAACAAACCCAAATGAGAGTCGCACAGAGCAGACGGCAGGCAGAGCGACAATTAAACAGGTTTTATTCACAAAAACTAACAAACTAAAATGCCAACTATGAGCAGAAACTCCCAACCGGAGAGGGAGGGGGGAAGGCAGGATTGAGGGGACGACAGCCAGAGTGGAGGCATGTGCCGGCGCTCTGCAACTGGGGAAGCACGGCTGCAGCAACCAGGAATGACGCCGGTGTGGTGCCAAAGTAGTTCCCCCCATAGAAAGTGTATCTCTTGCTGCAGGAGCGCGCATGCATTTGGAAGGGTGGAGCTATAATCCCATGTTTAGATATCAGCGTAGATTAGTAATAAAACAAAACGTGGATTGTTCAAAGATGTTTGCTAATGCAGCACGTGACATTTCTACCTAAATAAATGCTTTTGCTGTACATTGCGTGTTGCCCAATGAATAATATTCCCAGCGCTGCCTAACAATGTCTTTTCCTTCTCCTTTTGTAGGAAAGCGTCATGTTGCTGGGCGATCAGCCTGCTAACTAAACGTAGGCTCAATACTCTCTGGGTGCTAGATTCAAATGTGCTGTAATTCATTGGTTAGGATCAATCTGTCCAACTTCTGATCCAGTAAAACCAACACCACTGTGAGCATTTGAACACACCGCCACACTCAATTCCACCTTTTACACTGGAATTATAGACTCTGATGAATTTACTGCAGCACTGCCAACAACACTTGTTGCTGTAACTCACTTTCCTTTCCACAGGGTGTCTTATCTTCAGATATTTTTTAATTCCCCCTCTGTTGATCATCAGAACTTCATAGCATTTATTCAGAAATTATCCACACAGACAAATGATGATACAGGAGGATCTAGCAGAACATTTTTTGAGGGGGAGACACATAATTACAGCCTGATTGACTGCGTCTGCTAGAAAATGTACCCCCCTCTATATTCCTCAGGTGATGTACCAACATCATGTGGTTTATTCTGCAGACATTTGTGGTCATGCACAACAAAACTTGTGACTTAGGACTAGTTTCATGAATCACAGCTAAAGTTATAGGGGGATACACATTATTTCAGCCTGATTGACTGTGCCTGCCAGAAAATGTATCCCTCCTCTATAATGAAAGTTTCTCAGGTGTCTACATGTGTAGAACACGTGATTCTTCAATCAATTCTGCAAATGGCACAAGGTCAGCCTTCAGCATTTTGGAGCAGGTCGAGGATCGGCATCATCAACCTTGATTTTGTCAATTAAAAAGAGTTAGCAATGAATCCTACAGATTACAAACTCATTGTCCAATATGAAGCTAAAAAAGAGTAACCCCTCAAAGTTCACCAAGACGGAAAACTTATTATGTGGCGACGGGCATGGGAGAGCTCAGCTGCAGGGGAGAGAGGTGTGGAGGAGTGCGTGGAAGCAGCGTCAGGTTAATTAACACAGGTGGTATCAGTTAGGCTGACCTGATTACCTCCGCAGCAGCAGTCTGGAGCAGAGCATAAAAGACGGGTGGACAGAGAAGAGAGGAGGTCGGACGAGAGAAGTTACTGAGAGACAGTGTAGGCTGCTTACTGAGCTGCTGTGGACTGAGTGGTTGAGTAATAAACTGTGTTTCCCCGACAAACTGACAGTGTGTGTGTGTATTGAGTGGACCCGCGGACAACAGAGGTGTTACATATTACTTCAACAAAACTTTCATCTGTATGACACTGAAGGTAAGACCGATGACGTCATCACCATTTCACAAATGTGACAGAATAAACACGGAACAAATAAAATTGTCTAAAATCACATCTGAAGCAGTTTCTGTCTGTCATGATTAAATTATACAGGACTCTATGTCTCATCATATTTTACAAATAATATTGAAATCTTAAAGTTGTTGGTATGTTTTGCAAGATCAAACCTTTGTAATCTCTGCAGTCAGACTGACATGAAGGCTTTTTTTCAAGCATTATCTGAAAGCGTATCATATAATAACGCAGACCATCCAGTATGGATCATGCATTTAAGAGCAGCAGTTTGTGAAATACTGCTCCTTTTCCTCTCATTATTTAGGAAGGGAGCTTTATTATTGGCGACACAAGGGTACTGCAAAAGCACTGAAAACCAAAGTGGTGTGTGGGGCTAATGAGGCCAATGAAACCTTTGTGGATTTTCATGCAAGTCCCACTGGGGCAGACTGTGTCCAGACAGAAATGAGAGATGCTATCTCCAAAAGGTTTTATTGAGCGGGGATGTCAGTGGATATCAACAAGTGGGTAAGTCAGCCCTAAACTGAAACCACATGGAATTACTATGGAATAGGGTCATGGAAGAAAAAACAGTTTCTCCTAAGTTCTTTTTTTATTTTTCTCAAATTCCATAATAAATAATCCTCATGGTATTAAGTGTACATGTGCTTTTTTAAAAAGTGCTACTCAAGCATAATATGTCATCATCAGGTTTCCCAGTGTTCAGGTAAGCAGTGACTCTATTAAAAAGCACAGAATTCATTCCATCAAGGTGAGTTCAGTCCAAGAAGGCAAAAATGTTTTTAAATCCATAGAAACCTCAGAAATATTTATCTCAGTGTACAAAAATGACAGAAAAGATGCTCTGAGTGCATTTTTTGTATCACAAGTAGTTAGTCCTCAATGTTCTTCTAAATCAACATACAAGGCAGTATTCATTCATGCAGTTTGTTGAATAAAATGATAAGTTGCCCCAGCAGCTGTCCCAGCAGCCACAGTCCACCCAAATTCCATACGGCCATTACAGCCAGCAGAAACACCAACATATACCCAAGCTCTGACAGACAAATGGAACATTTTCTCTGTCACTTGCTTTTTTCCCCTCACTTAATTTTCTTCATCATTTTCTTATTATTCTGATAGATGTTCAGGATGCTTGGGCAGGAAAAGAAGTCCATGCCCTCCTCTCCAAAACTGGGGCATCCAAATGATATTACTGGGACATTAACAGAGTTGGTCCTGACATGGAGCTGGAAAAGCAGCTCTAATATTATTGAACTTTATTTTTGCTCTATAGATAGATCGGTTTTACAGCTTTACAAGTCATCTTTGAAACAGTCAATGTATTTTTAGAGTCAAAAAGTCTGATCTTATGTGCTTGAATTGTTCTTCCAGGTAATCAGTGCATATTTGGCTGTCATAGTGTGTGAACACAATCAGCAGAATCCTGCAAAAGCAGCATTCATTGATTCATTAGCTGTGACTGCAATGTGGCAGAAAAGGACTCAAAGAATCAAGGTATGCATTGGTATGATGAATGTTATGGATTTTCACTCACATTTCAATAGATTTGAAATGTCAAAGCTAAAAGGAAAGCTAATGCTTTCAATATTTCAAATCCATGTGTTGTAAATCTTTATGTTTCATATGTCAGGAGATATTGTGCTTGAAACTGTTTAGTTGTAGGAATCCATATTTCTAATTGGTTTTTAATGTGCAATTCATATTTGGATCAAATGATTCTATTTTATTATTCCATTCAATGTTAGATTAAACCCCTGGAGTATGACATTATTCTGGAAAATCACTGGACACTTTCAGTTAAAATATCAATAAAACATAAAAAGAGTCAATCTACTAATGCAGTACTTGGTATAAAATAGAGCAGGTGAAGAAATAATGTCTGATTGTTTTTTTCATGG
Organism: Acanthochromis polyacanthus; assembly: GCF_021347895.1. Lineage (NCBI taxonomy): Eukaryota > Metazoa > Chordata > Actinopteri > Pomacentridae > Acanthochromis > Acanthochromis polyacanthus. Next base: position 1,347,801 of record NC_067118.1, read on the forward strand.
AAACATACTTGTAGGTCATCTACCCACAAGAAAACAATCCTTGTACTTGGATTCTCTGGGGGAGTTGAAGGAAGCCATTAAAAAATGTTTGGACACAACAAGGTGAGGCTCCTTGTTTTAAAAGCATGCTAACAGACATGTCAACTATCGCTGCAAAACTGCTACACATTTATGGAAGATCAATGTAGAAATGATTCTTTTATTTCTGTTGGGCTTTCATGAGAAAAAAAGGCTGTAATTGTTCAAGGTGGACATGCGGTACTGTACAACACACAAAACAATGTGACAGTACATGGTGTGGAGTCTTTGCACTGAAAGTATGTTTGCTTTGCAGAGCAATGTCATCATCCTCACATTTAGAAACTGGAACACGACTGTCCTTTTTTGAACCAAGACAAATAATATTGCACTTTTTTCAGATGTCTAAAAGTCAGAAGTTGTGAACTTCCAGCAGGTTAATATCTCTATATGGTGACAGATAAGCTCATAATTACTAAGAGGCACAGCTTAACGTTCTGTTCAAATGTCTTTTTCTGTTTGCACAATGTCTCTTGCAAAAGAAAGACACAAGTTTTTCTGCCACAAAAGAGGTGATAAACAGACACAGAGTGGAAATCACTGTTACTCTTCTCCTGGAAACTGCTAGGAGATATTTTGGTATTTCATAGACTTGTCCATAAAAATCCTGTCAAATGTTACAGTTCTAGTAAATACTACCTAAATATGAAGAAAGTTTGGATGCATGACAACATCACACATGCTCTTATTTTTTCTGTCCTCTTTGTTTTTTTACCAGATGAGCTGACAGACAGATGTCACTTTTGTGGGGAACAGGAACATGAGTCAGTAACAGTCATCTCTAAATCTGAAATGGAATACTCTTTTGATCATGGGAATTGTCTTTAATGCTGATGTTAGATTCTTCTCTTATACCTAGGACTACTGTTTGATTTCTACCTTGGCTCCACTTGAAGTAATAATTGTTGAATTGATTCCAACAATAACACAACAATAACAATGTAGAGCTTCTTAAAGACGTCTTTTTTCAAACCTACATTCTGTGTCTTTCACATTCAGTGTGATGTTTGTTTGAGGTGCTTCCACTAAATGTGTGTTCAAGGCCCACCAGCAGAAGAGGATTTCATTTGTCTTGCTTGTTAAAGTCCTTAGCTGGATGTATAGTGTCTAGAGTGGTAACTGTTAAATAGCTGGACCGCTGTGTTAGTTGTGTTTGTTGTTTTTCTTATTTATCTTCAGCTGTATAGACTTTCTTTCCTTCAAACAAATGCTAAGTGATTGTGTTCTTCTTTATAGAAGTTATTGGTAAGTTGAGTAGGCATTGTTGTTTGAACTGAATAGTATTAAAGTGGATTACCTTTTTTTCTGCTAGATGTATCTTTTTTATGTAACAATACTTCCTTTTTTAAATTGTTGTATAAACTGAGCATTTCTCTCAAAGAGCTGATAGCAGCATATTATCCCAGCAGAACTCTCAGACTGCAGGCTTACTTGTTGTTCCCAGAATTTCTAAAAGTAGAATGGCAGGCAGAGCCTTCAGTCATCAGTTGCTTCTCCTGTGGAACCAACACCCCCCCACCATGCATATCTTTCCAACTTTACCAAACTGTGTTTTGTTTCCTGATGTCGCTGTCATTTCTTGGCTTCATGCTGTCATTTGCAAGCATTTCACCATAAATAACACAATTCTGTCTTGTCCTTCACTAAACCAAATTTAAGGGAACTCTGGAGGTGTAGCCGGAGTTGTTTTTAGGTACTGATCAATCTTCACCAGTTTTGCGTTTTTCAGACGTCGTTCCCGTCAGTAATTTTCTCACTGCACACAAAAATAATGAATCAGGATGAGGCAGCGAGCCAACCTGAAGAAAGCGTGGACAAAGGAGGTCTGGATGTGGCCATCGAAGGAGCAAAGGATTTCTGAGGAAAGAGCAAAAAAAGTGTTTTAACAATGTTTTATAGGTGGACTTGTGATTGTGTTCCTCTGATTGGATCCAGAATGTGAAAATCTAATGTTTCTAAGCTCACAGCCTCAGAGCAGACAAAGATCTCTGGCGTCCTCCTTATGGGGACGTGGACCCCAGGTTGGGAACCACTGATCTATCTGATCATGCATGTGTCCCATTGTGTGTTATATGTTCCTTGTTCTCCACCTTCCTCTTCTCCCGTCCCTCCATCTCCCCTTCCTTCTACCTCTCTACCTCTTCTGTCCCTCTCAACCTGCTGGACAGCAGCAGATGGGTCCTCCCATATAAAGAGCTGGGTTCTGCTTTCAAGGTTTCCTGTTAAAAGGGAATTTTTTCTGACCACTGTCGCCTTAGGGTTTGCTCTGGGGGTTCAGGCATATGGGTTCTGTAAAGCGTCTTCAGACAATTTAATCTGTAATTAGTGCTATACAAATAAAATAAAATAAAATAGAATTGAATGAGTTTCCAGTGTTGAATGAATGAAATGATGAGTTGGTGTTTATTTAGATTGTAGGATCAATTCCATCCTTGTTCTGTTTACTTTAAGTGCATACTGCAGTATACAGTAGGTACTAATTCTTATAGTATGCAAACATACTGCATGTTTTCCTGCACACTGTATAATCTGGTTTTATATAAATGAGAATGGAAGAGGAGAACCACACTCCTGTGACGGAGACGCTTGGAGATCCCAAAGAATGCATCAGTTTTAAACTGAGAAACAGCAACAACAAGGTTTATTCAGCCGTTTAAGGTCAAACAAGGACAATGAAGTAGATTTACAGTCACAGAGCAGGCAGCAGTTTGAGCTTTTAACCTGCAGGGGGCGTTTTACAGATATTCACCTCATGTTTTACAACTTTAAACATGTACAGGACAACACAGGCTTCTGTAACATCAGTATAAACACGAAAGAAAAATGCACAAATGTTCATTCCTCCCTGAAGCTGAAGTGCCTCAAATGTGCAAGAAAGTGGAGTGTTGGTGTAATTACTGTCACTGCCAGAAGGGGGAGGCAAAGGTTCCACTGCAGGTTTAAACATGAGCAGTTCTGCAGACAAAAACCTTTTTTACTATCAGGACTCCAAAACCTGTCAGCAGCTCAGAAAGACGTGTTCTATTTGAAGAAAATGTAGAAATAAAAGTCAACAAAATGTCACCATTTCAGAGCCACACAACGGTAGAAAACAGACTGAAGCTGAATTCTAGACTTTAAACAGTCTGAGAACTGATCATGTGTGATGTGAACATCTGTGGGGAAAATGAACCAAATGTGAGATTAAAACTGTGACATTTAAATGTCAGGAATATGGAAATTCAACATGTAAATGGTTCAATATGTCTGGTATGTAGAGTCACCACTTTTTCTCTGGTGTTGGTAACACCTGTGGACACGTGGAAAATGTTTGGTTCCAGTTTTCTCCTCACTTTTTTTGGAAAATAAAGAAACTCAACTTTCATTTTTTTTCTTTTAATGATTTTCTATCATAACTGTCATTCTGCAAAGATAACATTTCTGAGTTCTCTCTCCTTCTTCATGTTGTTCTGTTTCCAAAGAGCTGCAGGACTTTAGATTGAAAAATGAACTACAGTGAAGAAAAACATGACGGGACCAAAAACTAGACACAAACTGCTGCTTGGAGTTCACAGGTTTAATGACGTGCAACAACTTCACTAACAAATGTTTAATTCTAGAAGATCTGCTGGACTGATTTCTCCACAAAAGCCCAGAAAAAGGTCAATGATGAATGTGAGAGTTCAGAAGTGAGTCCATGTGCAGCAGTGGCAGCTTGTTGTTCTTCTGGTTCCATCTAGAATTCATGGAAAACTGATCCTTGTTTTAACATCAGTTCACATCTGATTCCAGCATCATTTATTATCAGTGATAGAAAATGTTCCATAAATATGTAGAAAACCTGCTAAATATGTGATCAGCATGTGGATGAGTTGTTTTTATTGTGGCTTTGTGTCTGATTTCAGTCCTACTCTGCCCCCTGCAGGCTTCATTCATAATAACACCAAGTTAAACAGAGTCCAGCTGTTTTTTCTGCCATTCTTGTTGTTGAACACTTTGATCCCAGACAGTGTTGTGGATGTCGTCTGTGCTCTAGTTTGAATGTCATTAACAGATGAATTTCTATATTAAAAAACAACCTGTGACCAGCATCTGCTGAAGTGGTTTAACCTTCAGGAGGAAAGAAATGGATGAAATTATGAAACTTTGAACGACATGAGAAGTGAAAATATGAAGAAAGAGAATAAACCTGAGATTCAAATTTTTATTGAAACTTCTTCACACTCAGATAATGAAGTTGGATTTTTTTGTGATCATTTTTTATCGGAAAAAACTTAGACATGTATCTCAAATCTTCTGCAAGATGTTGCTGAAAACAAACAAACAAATAAACAGACCATGAGACAGATTCATTACAGGAACAAGAAATGGAGGAACTAAAGTCAAAAGAAAGACGAGGAGCTGTGACTGTAAAGATTAGACTAGAGATGAAAAAAACACAAAACCACACAGTCCTTCTGCTTTTTATGTACTTCTGCCTGACTGTGAGGTTTGACTTTAGTGTGACAGAATGATTTTTAAAAAAGATCCGAAGAATGTGAGATAACCTGCTGGTTAGATGATGTAAGTTCAGGTTCAGGTTTGTGTCAGTTTCCAGGAGATGAATGTGAGTCAGTGATCAGTGATGAAGTGATGGAAGCTGTGTGTGTTTCTGCAGCTTCACCTTTAGGTTTGGTGGATCTTCTCTTCTTACAGTAAATCATCAAAGGCATCGATAAAATGAAGATCTTGACCACCAGAATCAGACCCATGTAAAGCTGCAGATCTGCAGGAGTGTTAACAGGAGAACAGGTTGGTTTTACTCTGACACTTTAGTAAATGTGGAGCCACAAGTTTTATACATACAAGCTCCACATTCATGGACCTGCAGAGATACAGAAGATGTAAATATATGTTCTGGAACATGATCATCTGCAGACTAAACACATGTTTACCTGATTAACGGCTTAAACTTCCCTCTGCATCACATGTTTTTACTGCAGCAGTCACTCATATAAAACCATTTTCAGACTGAAACAGTCTTTAAAAGTATCTTTAAGTGCAACCAACTCGTACCCACGGCATCATATGTCAGTTTTGGAATGAACGTGTTTGAACTGAGCTCTGCACCCCCGGTGTTGTGCGCTGTCATTTACAGGCCACCCAAATACAACAAAAACTTCTTTATTGACTTTTCACATTTGCTGGCTGAATAACCGGTGTATGACTGCATTCTCATGATTGAGGAATTTAATATCCATGTGAGCTGCCCTGAAAAGCCACTGGTGAAAGACCTTTCAAATTTGATGGAATGTTTTAATCTTGCACAGCGTGTTGTTGGCCCCACACATGAACATGGACACACTCTCCATCTTGTTCTTACTGTTTCTAATGTTGAGATTTGTGATGCAGTTTTCTTTGATCATCTGCCTGTTTTATTTGAACGTCCTGGAAACGTGAGATTGGGGAGCATCACATCCAGCACCCGGACAATCAGCACTGGCGCCCCCCAGGGGTGTGTGCTCTCCCCACTGCTCTTCTCCCTCTACACCAATGACTGCACCTCAGGTGACCCAAGCGTGAAGCTCTTAAAGTCTGTAGACGACACAACTGTCATCGGCCTCATCCGGGACGGTGATGAGTCTGCGTACAGATGAGAAGTGGAACAGCTGGTCCTCTGGTGTGGTCAGAACAACCTGGAGCTGAACACGCTCAAGACTGTGGAGATGACAGTGGACTTCAGAAGGAGCCCCCCTGTGCTGCCCCCCCTCTCCATTCACAACACGGTGTCTGCTGTGGAAAGTTTCAGGTTCCTGGGTTCCACAATCTCCCAGGACCTGAAGTGGAAGTCCAACATCGACACCATCAGGAAAAAGGCCCAGCAGAGGATGTACTTCCTGCACCAACTGAGGAAGTTCAACCTGCAGGAGCTGCTGATCCAGTTGTACACCGCCATCATCCAGTCGGTCCTCTGCACTTCCATCACTGTGTGGTTTGGATCAGCCACCAAGCAGGACAGGCACAGACTGCAACGGACAGTCAGGACTGCAGAAAAAATCCTCGGTGCCAGCCTGCCCTCCATTCAGGACTTGTACATGTCCAGAGTCAGGAAAAGGGCAGGCAACATCACTGCAGATCCGTCACACCCTGGACATAACCTGTTTCACCTCCTCCCCTCCGGCAGGCGCTACAGAGCTCCGTATGCCAAAACCACCAGACACATGAACAGTTTCTTTCCACAGGCTGTTGCTCTGATGAACATTTGAAACCAGTCACAGTCTGAATCGTGAACATAAACATCCATAACCTCAACAAACAGTCCTATAAACAATAAAATTATAACTAGAAATGCACCATTTCCACTGATCACTTCAAACTAATGTATGTTCATTATTTAATTTTCGATTTGTCTAGTACAAGAGGGTACTGTAAAATACCGGAGTCAAATTCCTTGTATGTGCTCACATACTTTGCAAATCAAAGTGATTCTGATTCTGATTCTGATTCTCTGTCCTGTGTGTCGTGGCCGTATGGTTAACCCCTCCACCGCTGCAGACTTTTGCTCTGTTCTGAACATGAATGACTCTCTCTGTTTAAACAGATCCATTGATGATTTTTGCGCTGGTTTTAATTCCGCTTGCAGACCTGCATTAGACAACTTGCCAAAGTGAAGCCTTTTTTATCCCGTCACAACTTTGAATTTTTGATCCACACTTTTATTACCACTCGTTCAGATTATTGCAACGTGCTTTACTCTGGACTCAGCAAAACCTCACTGTCCAGACTACAGCTGGTTCAGAACGCTGCCGCTCGCCTTTTAACAGGATCGTCAAAATTTAATCGCATAACTCCCATCCTCCAGTCCCTCCACTGGCTCCCTGTGCACCTCCATATTGATTTTAAACTTCTTTTATTGGTTTTTTAAATGCCTTCATGGTTTGCCCCCCTTGTACCTGTGTGGTCTGGTCCCCTACAATCCGTCTCACTCACTGAGGGCAGATCAAGCTTTACTGGTGCCAAAGACCAAAATGAAACTGAGAGGTGATCGTGCTTTTTCTGTGGCTGCTCCTAAACTGTGGAATGAGCTCCCACTAAACACCTCATTCTCTCCCTACTTTTAAATCTCTTTTAAAAACACTTTTTTTTAAACTTGGCCTATGGCTCAGCTTAGCGCTGACTTCTACTGTACAACCTGTGTCTTATGTCTTATTGTTACACTTGCACTATTTTATTTGTATTTTAATGATTTACTTATTGATTTTATTTTTTGATGTGTACAGCACTTTGGTCGACAGTGTTGTTTTTAAAGTGCTTTAGACATAAAGTTGGATTGGACTGAATGAGATATGAAACATGGCTGCTTCATTAATCTGTTCATTCTGTCATTCAGACACTTTAATGCTCCTCATGGCTTCATAGAGACAAACCACCACAGTGATGGTGGTATTTTATGTATATATTCATATGTAAACTACAGAAGTTTGATTTGTGCTGTCAAAAAGTCCCATCAAAATACTTTATCTGTATTAATCTGGGGGATTATTTCTAAGACGTACCTGAACGTGGTGGAGATGAGTCGAGCTGCTCGGAGGATTCAGTGGAAACTGATGGAGGTTTAGATGTTCCTGAAGTGGAGCTCAAACTCTCTTCTGTTGGTGTTGTTGCCGTGGAGGATGATGGGAGAAATGATGACTGTGGAAAAGTTAGAAGAGTGGACTTTGGTTGTGAAGTGGTTGAAGCTGTAAACAGTGAAATAATCAGAATCCTGACTATACTGCTGGAAGCTGAACTGACAGGTTCATTAACACTCAGATAAATAGAATATATGAATATTCAGAGAGTCTGCAGGAGGAACAGTTGGAGGTTTCTATGTGTTTTACAGCAGAACTGATGGAGAAAAATGAAATATTTAGCAATACAGTAACACTTTCTCTACAAGTTCAGAAACATAGAAAGAAACTTTAAAACTCACCTTCTGAGACAACAATCTGAAAATCTTGAAATGAATCTGGACGCCAAGATCTTCCCAAAGTACATCTGTACCAACCAGAGTCAGACTTCTTCAGATGTTTGATGCTCACATACAGAATATCATCTGATGGAAAAGGTTTGTCTTCATATCTAATGCTGTATCTGCCATTCTCAGCTGTGTTTTCTGTTGTTTTAATGAGAATGTTTCCTTCTTCACAGGTTTCCCTACAGAAGAACTTTGTGTGTCCAGAGACAGAAAATGAACATCTGACTGTGATGTCTTCTCCTTCCAGTCTTCTGAAGAGTTTGTTTTCTTCATTCACAAATCCAGTGTTTCCATCCTGCAGTGCTGTTAAAAAGATAAATAATCAATAGTTACTAACATCATCCTGAAACATGCTGCAGTCTGAAGATGATTTATTTCTGTGAATTAAATTAAAAACATTTTTTAAGGTTTTCTCTTCAAGTATACCTCGTGTGTATTTAAATTATGGGTACAATCATCCATCATGTCAGATAAATGTCATATTGTCTTTTCAAATTAATTATTTTTCAAATTAATGTTTTGCTTTAATAACTGCTTGTGCTTGGAGTAGTGGTTAGCACTTTCGCTTTGCAGCAAGAAGATCCCGGTTCAAATCCTGGGGTGGGCCTGGGATCTTTCTGCATGGAGTTTGCATGTTCTCCCTGTGCATGCGTGGGTTTTCTCCGGGTTCTTTAGAACATGGTGTGAAAAACCTTGTCAACATCCATTCTCTATACACCGGGAATCTTCTTGCTGCAAGGCGAAAGTGCTATCAACTACACCACTGCCTTGTCAGCCAACAGCACTAAAAAATGTAGATTATTCTGGAAGAAAAAATGAAGTGAAACTAACCAAAAATGGGAATTTGCAGACTGACATGCTTGAACCCTTTAATGTCCTCACACGTTTAGATTTTAAAACGTTTCAGACTGGCTCTGTGTAGATTTAAACATGTTTGACTTCTGTGACTCTAAACATATTTTTCTCAGTCTATCTGATGGTTACAGTTTCCTGAGTTTGCTGCGTTTGTGACAAAGCAACACAAATATACAGTCGACATACAACAAAAGTCAAAGACAAACTCATATTTTTGATGAATTCTGGAGGGAAAAGATCCAAACCTAATGAAAACTGCTGAAAAGAAAACAAAAAGTTTGTTTGAACCCTTTAATGTCCTCACAGGTTTATATTTTAAGACGTTAACTTCCAACAAACTGCTTGTTCAAGTGACTCATATCTGGCGCTAGAATAAAGAGGTTAAAGAAGAGTGGAGGAGTGTAGAGCTGAGTTTATAGGAGGGACCATCATTAAGAGAAGTGAGCAGTTCCTGGTTTGTCAGAGAAGAAAGAAGAGAAGCAGCATTAAAGCATCAGAGCCTCAACATGAAAGTCTTCCACACTTTTTTCTGTTTCCTCTTCATCGGTGAGTTCAGTCACTTCTGATTTCTGTTCATTGCTGATCTTCTCACACTTATTTTTCTTCATTTCTTTAGAGTTGATCAGGAAGTTTTGCACCTCATTGAACAGTTTTAAGTGAGAACTCTGTTCCATGTTGTTGGTTTGTGTAGTTAACCTCTTTATTCTAGCACAGAGTCAAAGTTCAGCTGTCCGTCTATACACACCACTTTCTATAGAGCTCATTAAATTACAGTTAATGTTTATTTATTGGCAGCGCTGCAGTTTTATCAGGTCAAACTTGTGAAAGAAAAGTTACTGGACAAAAACAGGAACTGCTCACTTCTCTTAATGATGGTCCCTCCTACAATCTCAGCTCTACACTCCTCCTCCCTTCTTTTACCATGAAGTTAACAGCTGGACATGAGTCACTTGAACATGCAGTTTGTTGGAAGTTAACATCTTAAAATATAAACCTGTGAGGACATTCAAGGATTTAAACAAACTTTTGACAACCACAGCCATAATAAATGTCAATTAACTGAAAATATAAAAGTTAAAATCAGTAACTACAGAAGAAGACTAATTCAACAAAAGTTCTGTTTCCATGGAAACAATAGAGATGCAGGACTTTAAACTGTAGTGAAAAATGAAACCCACAGTGAAGAAAAATGTGATGTTTACAGGCCTCAATACGTGCTTCTTAGCAGCTCTGCTTCCCTTTAAGCCTTGACCTCACTGTGAGAACACTTTATGTCCAAAAAGAGCATCCAGCCTCATGAAGGGCTTTAATGCAGACTCTGTCTTTCACAGTGAGCTCCCTACACTTCACCATGTTGAACAAGAAAGTACAATATAATACAATACAATAACTTTATTAGTCCCAAAGGGAAGTTCAATAAAGACCAAAAGAAAATGTATATATACCGTATATATATATATATATATATATATATATATATATATATATATAACATCTGTGTAATCATGCTATTTCTGAGCAAAAGAACTGAAAACTAATGTATTAACAAGAAAACATGATGAACATTTTTGACCAAATTTGGTTTTGGAAAAGAAAACACAACTGATAACAAACAGCATTGGCTTAAAGATCAAGCAACAATAAAACACAGATTTGAAGAAATAAATCAGAAAACTGTCATTGAAAATCACATCAGAATACAAAAACAGAAATAATTGTGAATGTCTGTGTTTTATCTTTCAGTTGAACTTTTCTCACAAACATTTTTCTTTCACTGCCAACACAAGTTGTTTTATGAGACATATTTCAATTCCAAGTTTTCTTTTCACTGACAAACTTCTAGTATTCTGATTCTGTTTGGACCCAGAAGTCCATCACTGTAAATTCAGACCTTAATAAAAATAGGATGAGACAAAAGAGGGTTTTGGGGAAAAACGATGAGATGTTGAGTTTGGATGTCAGAACAAGATGGAGGCTGTGATTAAAAGATTAGATTTAGAGTCTAACAGTGAACTGAATGCAGAGTTGAGGCTTCATTCTCAGAGTCTACATGGATGTTAAAGTCAGGACTTTATCTGAAGTCAATCAGCTGAGAACTCTGAGAACTCAGATAAAAACTCAGAATACAACAACCAACACAACTGGTTTTTGTGTTTTCCAGTTGGGTGTGAGAGACTCAAAGTGAGGCTTTGAAACGAGTTCTAAGTTCAGCTTTCAGGTTCATTATGAAGATGAATATTGAGTCTGACTGTACTTGTATTGAAATAAAGCTGATCTGACTGGGAGGGTTGATTGTGTGTCTGATATGAGAAGGATAAAGAGCTGACCTCTGATCTGTGCAGGTTCAGACTGGTTTGTGCTTTGAGCTGTTTGGTTCCTGCAGAGCTGAAGAAGGACGACGGTGGAGCTCAGGAGAGGAGCAGAAAGCTGTTGGACTGCAACAAGTTGAGTAAGTGGACCTTTGATTTGTGTTTGTCAGCAACAAGCTGCCGTTTGTCTGCTGCTGTGGACGTCCACAATCAGCTGGTGGGTCACTGGTCTGGGATGAGTTGATTGAGAAACAGAATGAAATGTTCAGATCCAGTCAGCTGTGTGTTTGACTGAGACTGAAGACTGACGGCTGAACTTTGTGTGTTTGTGTCCTCAGGTGGCTGCAGGTTTTCACCAACATGGAAAGGTATGACAGTCAGCTGAGCCTCACAGTTGTGTGTGAACTCTGGATGGAGTCCAATAAAGAGATTTAATGATGAAGCTGCATCCTGACAGCAGCTCCAGCAGGATGCTAGTCTGGACTCTGATTTATGACTTGGTGTTGGTGCTGCTTCAACTTCCAGCTGTGTTGATTGTTGTCAAGCTGCTGGTTTGTGCTGCACTTACTGAGCTGCTGGTTTTCATGTCTGTGTACCAGGATCCATCAGAACCCAGGACCAGGACCTGAACCAGAACCAGGACCAGGACCAGGACCTGCACCCAGCTGTGTGTCCTTTAAGAGCGATGACTCAAAGGATTTTTTTATTGACTTTAAAGGAGATGGAGCTCCTGCTGCTCAGAGGTAATTGATATATAAATGCTGTAACTGTATAAAATGTCAGTGAATCAGTTTTATTGTCTTCATGAATGAATCCTCAAACACATGCTGAGTCTTTGTCACATCCATGGAAATGTTCCTGTCAGAGAGGAAAGAATGGATGCTGTGGTTCTGTGGTGAAGCAGCTGCAGGACACCAGCTGATCCAGCAGGTGGCGTCTTTGTGCTTTGGCTCAAACAGAGTAGACAGGAAGCTGCACTCAGGTTTCAGGTGCTGCTGGATGGAGGAGGACAAATAGCAAACAGTGAACACTGCTGTGATGTCCTGGAGAGACATTTGGCTTCATGGAGGTTTGTGGATGCTGGTTAGGGATTGTTGCATTGACAAAGTGAAGAAGTTGTGCTGTGGTCAGTGAACTTAAAGCCAGAGGGAAGAAGTTTGGACTTTATTTCTCTGTAAACTGGTGTTGTGTTTCTTATCTGGTTAGTTTTGGGGCAGTTTCTCTGAGTTAAGATTGATTAACTTATTGATTAGTCCTCATTAGGGCTGTAGGGTTTGTGGTAAATGTCTTTTTCCATTTTTTTCTGGTGGACATTTGTTTGATTGATTTGATTTGTGATGTAATTGTTTGAGTCAAGCTTCAGTTTAATGTTTAGTGTGTAAAAGGTTTAAAACAAGTGATGAAGCTCCATCATGAGACAGCATCAAACTGTGACTGTAACAGCAGCAGGAATCTGTAAAACCACTGACACACAGTTTAAACTCTGAGACATGTTGTTGAACTCAGATCCTAAAATGCAGCATTCATGATTTGCTAAAGGCTTTATTTCAAACTACCATTTTGATCAGAAATCTTTTAATGTTTCAGCTGCAGTCGTCGTCCTTAAAGACTTTTCTCTTGTCAAAGTGAAACATGTTGTTTGGAGTGTAGCTCACTCTGATTGGTTCTCTCTCCAGTCACATGTTGATGAGGTCACTAGGAGCTGATGTCATCACATGCAGTGTGACAGATCAGAAACATTTTCATTATCGATTGATCAGATGATTGATTTAGTGCATTAATAAGTCTGTGAAACTTCAATATGTCCATGTTCTGTTTGACCAAAAGCATCACAATGTTCTGTTTGTAAAGAAAGAAAAGCAGCAAATACTTCATTTTATCATGATGGGTTTTTGTTGTGTTTTTTGTCTCCATTCTTAGCCCTTTTACTCTTAAACTTTACTGCTTGGCACTTTTGCACATCCATTTTAATGTCCATGTTGTGTTTTGTCATGACCCTGTCAGTCTGTAACTCAGTGTTGTATTGTTGTATTGTCTAGTACAGGTCCATTAGTGTTGTTTGTCAGTGACTCAGTGTTCTTTTATTTTGTTGTTTTAGGACAGGTCTCTCATTGAGATTATCTGGAGAAATGAAAGTTAAATAAAATTAAATCTCTTTGTAATTTTATTGCTTCTTTCTGCCTTATCTATATCCAGCTGTTATGTGTGAATTTCTCTGGTGAGGGATCAGTAAAGTTGATCTTATCTTAATCCTCTGGCTTTTCCAGCCCACTCTGTGGAACATACAGGCTACTAAACACCATCATTCTGTTATGGGGAAAACGCTCTGACTTGTTATTCTTCAAATGAATCCATTATTATTGAACATAGTGACAGCTGGACTTGTTGTGGTGGAACATTAGCATGCAGAGAGACAACCACTGTGATTAAAATGATAAATCCCTGCAAAAAAAACTATTAGCGCTGCAATATTGTGTGATCCAGCAGCTAAACTTGTTTCAGTTTGATTCTACATGCAGTAGTTTGCTGCCTGGAGGTTGCTCTTGTTTCCTGTAACAAAGAAAACATGAACACACTGATAGTGGAAATGGGAAGAATTCGAACAGAGATAATGGTCCAATAACAGGCCGATAGCCACAACCTTTCCTCATGGTTAGACTGCTGTAACTTACTGTACCTGGTATTGGTCCATCCTCACTGTCTGGTCTGCAGCTGCTGCAGAATTCTGCTGCCAGACTTTAAATACAGTAACTTTATTAATCCCTGAGGGGAAATTCAATTAATTATAAATAATTAATTATTTTTAACTGACACCAAAACAAAGGTTTATTACGTGGGGAAGTCGGAGAACCCAGATGCAGACACAAAAGCAGACAAGCTGGTTGTAGCAGAAAATGGAACTTTATTTAGAATGAACACAAACCTATGGATGCAAGCTGGGGAGGAACTAGGGATAGGCAGAGATGAAGGACTGAAAACTGACTAAATCTAATTGGAAAAAAAGGCAAGATTACCAAAATCAACAAAACTCTGGACTAACAACAGAGAGGAAAATCTAAGTAAACCACAAATGAATAAACTAAACCACTCCAACAAAACTGGGTAGTTAAAACAAGAAGGAACAAAACTGAAGGGGAAGGTGAGCAGGTTCAGGAAATCCGGGAAAAGGTGGAACACAAAACAGAGTTTCAGCAGGTTGGAGACAGAATAGAAACAGGTGGGAATCCAAACAGGGAAGGTAAGTCCAGGTGGAGGAAATAAACAGGAACCAGTGGGAGTACAGGGGTAGAACTGTGTCCATGAAGCGTGGAGATGATGCAGAATGAAAGAGTCTATGGTCCAGCAGGGAGTCAGTGACTGAGCTGGGTTTATATAGTGGTGGTGTAATTGAAGACAGGTGAGGTAAATGAGCTGATCAGTGCAGGTGAATCACAGAGCAGTAATCAGGAGTGCAGGTAGGTGAAAGAGAGTGAGACAGGCAGAAAGACAGAGACCAACAGATTGAGACAGAGGGAGAGACAGAGGTATAAGACAAGGACAGAGAGATGACATGGGACAGTGAGGGAGAGATATAGGAGAGAGAGACCAGAGAGAGTGAGAATAGGGAAAGAGATGGCAGACAGGAAAAAGGAAGGAAAAAGAAGAGAGAAGCACTGAGAAGAACAGGGACAGGAGCAGGACCATAACAAGGAAAGCTTTAAACCTGTCCTCTTGAACTATGTATGAAACCATGCAAGGATAGCCACCTGGTGACATTTCTGAACCTCTTTGCTCCTCCTCCACCTCAAAGCCTCATATCAGCTTGATCAGACCAACTGCTAATAACTGTTCATGACTGAGGCTGCTGGGAGGTCCAACCTTTACAGTCGGGTCAGAGTCCAAAGCTTTGGAGAAGCCTTCCTCTTTCAGTCTGATAATATTTCAAGAAAAACCTTGATGTTCATGTTTTCAATGGCTTTTGGCTGCTCTCAATGGTAAAAAGATTTCATATTTATTTTAAAATTTGATCTTACAAGTTATTATCCTCTTCTGCCTGTTATAGTATTTTATCGCATTTTATTTTGTTTTAGTCATTGATTTTACCAATTTTATATTGTCTATTTTAATTTGTTCTGTCCATCTGCATATATTTTTTTCTACCTATCTGTCAGAAATGTGCTATATAAATACATTTCATTTGATTTAATTTGTCTGTGTGGATAGATGTACTGAGATCTAACTGTTGATGTTGATCCACAGAGTGGACCAGCAGAACTCAGAGGTTCCCAGAGTTCAGTCTGACCAGCAGCTTCACCTGGACTCCATATTCATGGTGAGTTCATGGACAACAAGTTGTTCTCCATCTGTTGTGTTCAGGCGTCTCCATGCTGCTCTTTGTAGACCAGTGGACTGTCAGTGTGTCCAACATGGATCTGATGTTTGGCTCCATGATTTCACTCTGATGGACTCATTCACACATTTCTCTGTTCCAGCTGCTGGAGGACAACATGGTGACTTTTGTGAAGAAAGAGCTGAAGAAGATGCAGAAGGTTGTGAGTCCAGATTACCCAGAATGCTCAGAGAGTCAGAGGGAGGATGAGGAGGAGTTGGAGAGTGATGATGAAGATCAGAGGAGCAGCAGAGAGATGTTTCAGCAGATCACAGTGTTGTTCCTGAGGAGGATGAAGCAGGAGAAGCTGGCTGACCGTCTGCAGAGCAGTAAGAGGATTTGTGTAAAGACTGAAGCTGCTGATCAATAGAACATTTACTAAAGTCTCAGAATATCTTCACAGAATCATTCTTTAGGAGGATGAACTGCTGTAATATTTACTGTCATTTATTCATTGTTCTCATGTTGTTTTTTTCATTCAGAATTTGCTGCTCCAGTTTGTAGACGTAAACTTAAATGTGGTCTGAAGAAGAAGTTCCAGAGAGTGTTTGAGGGCATCGCTAAAGCAGGACAGTCGACCCTCCTGAATGAGATCTACACAGAGCTGTACATCACAGAGGGAGGGACTGCAGAGGTCAATGATGAACATGAGGTCAGACAGATTGAAGCAGCATCCAGGAAAGCAGACAGAGCAGAAAGAAGCATCAGACCAGAAGACATCTTTAAAGGCTCACCTGGAAGAGATGGACCAATCAGAACAGTGATGACACAGGGAGTGGCTGGCATTGGGAAAACAGTGTTAACACAGAAGTTGACTCTGGACTGGGCTGAAGACAAAAGCAACCAGGACATCCACTTCATGTTTCCATTGACTTTCAGAGAGCTGAATGTGCTGAAAGAGAGAAAGTTCAGCTTGGTGGAACTTGTTCATCACTTCTTCAGTGAAACCAAAGCAGCAGGAATGTGCAGGTTTGAAGACTTCCAGGTTGTGTTGATCTTTGACGGTCTGGATGAGTGTCGCCTTCCTCTGGACTTCCACAACAATGAGGTCCTGACTGATGTTACAGAGTCTACCTCAGTGGATGTGCTGCTGACAAACCTGATCAGGGGGAATCTGCTTCCCTCTGCTCGCCTCTGGATAACCACACGACCTGCAGCAGCCAATCAGATCCCTCCTGACTGTGTGGACATGGTGACAGATGTCAGAGGGTTCACTGACCCACAGAAGGAGGAGTACTTCAAGAAGAGATCCAAAGATGAGGAGCAGGCCAGCAGCATCATCTCCCACATTAAAGCAGCACAAAGTCTCCACATCATGTGCCACATCCCAGTGTTCTGCTGGATCACTGCTACAGTTCTGGAGGAGCTGCTGAGAACCAGAGAGGGAGGAGATCTGCCCAGAACCCTGACTGAGATGTACATCTACCACCTGGTGGTTCAGACCAAAGTCAAGAAGGTCAAGTATGACGGAGGAGCTGAGACAGATCCACACTGGAGTCCAGACAGCAGGAGGATGATTGAGTCTCTGGGAAAACTGGCTTTTGAGCAGTTGCAGAAAGGAAACCTGATCTTCTATGAGTCCGACCTGAAAGAGTGTGGCATCAATATGGAAGCAGCCTCAGTGTACTCAGGAGTGTTCACACAGATCTTTAAAGAGGAGAGAGGACTGTACCAGGACAAGGTGTTCTGCTTCATCCATCTGAGCGTTCAGGAGTTTCTGGCTGCAGTCTACATGTTCCACTGTTACACCAACAGGAAGGAGAAGGTTCTGGAAGACTTCCTGGGAAAAGACTGGAAAGATGAGGGGAGAGACACTCTGGATGTGTTCCTGAACAGAGTCATGGAGAAATCCCTGAGAAGTAAAAATGGTCACCTGGACCTGTTTGTTCGCTTCCTTCATGGCCTCTGTCTGGAGTCCAACCAGAGACTCTTAGGAGGTCGGCTGGATCAGACAGAGAACCATCCAGAAATGATCCAGAGAGTCATCAACAACCTGAAGAAGATGAACAGTGATGAAATGTCTCCAGACAGGAGCATCAACATCTTCCACTGTCTGATGGAGATGAAGGATCTCTCAGTACATCATGAGATCCAAGAGTTCCTTCAGTCAAAGAACAGATCAGAGGAGGAACTCTCTGAGATCCACTGCTCAGCTCTGGCCTACATGCTGCAAATGTCAGAGGAGGTTCTGGATAAGTTGGACCTGAACATGTACAGAACATCAGATGAGGGAAAACGGAGGCTGATTCCAGCTGTGAGGAACTGCAGAAAGGCTCGGTGAGTCCAGATGTGATGAACATGATCAGTCAGTGTAGATCAGTTGTTCAGTTCTTCAGATCTTCTCATTAGAACATCTCATTATTCTGAATGTTCCACCTATTTATACCAAACATAACATGTCAGCTGTGTTTAGTCTCAGATGTTCTTGAGCCGTTTCAAACGCTGTGAAAATGTCAGTCACAAATTTTCTCCTTCATCCTTTACATGCAGTTAGAGGTGAGATCCCTGAGCTAAAGACATCAGCTTTATCTGTTGAAGGACTTTTTATTTGGTTCTGACATTTAGGTCCTGAAATGTAAAATAAATGAATGGATGTCACTGATGAAGCTGGCCGTATGGAAAGAACATTTAAAGAGGGTTTGATGTTAACTTCATGCAAATGAAGTTGACGTTCCATCGTACTGACTCACGTCACACTCTATCAGTAGCGTTCATCACAACAACATCTTTGGATGAGCTGATCTATACAGAGCTCTGCTAATCTGAAGGCAAAGTACTTTAAAACAGCAGAAGTCTGTCCATGCAGTGGTGCAGGTCAGTTTTCTAAGGTCAGATGATAGGCTGTATTGGGTGAACGAGATTGTTTTGGTTCGTTCCACTCGTGGATCTACATGAACTCTGCTTTATAAGATATATCTATTGCTAATTAGTACCCCAAAAAAGTTTCTACTCACCGTTTCCAGTCATTTTTTAATAATTAGCGTTTTTGTGTCCATCTTTCTTTTTTACTGTGGCGTAGTGATATTTACACGGGCGGACTAGTATTTGCAGTGCGTGCAGCGCTTTTTGGTCACGTGGACTAATAGGAGCCGAGTTCTGTTGCTGTGGTATCAGATAAAAACAACATGGCGTTGACTGTATCTACCACAGATACAAGGAAAGATGACGAAAAGAAAAGAAAGACAAGGAAACCGCCTTCAAAAGTTAATAGAAAAAGGATCGAAACGATGCTATATGCATCTCACAGATGTCCAGGGTGAAGACGTGCAGGACTTTACACGGAAACGGTGGGAAACTTACACAACCTGCGTTTAGGCTGTATTGGGACCATGGAAAAAGTGCCGAGAAACTGAATTTCGCTCCACTACGCTGGATCTACGTGTTCAATGCATTTTTTCATAGACAATACCCTTCTCGACTCTGGGTTGAAAGTTCTACGCAGAATATTTGTCTGAACTTTGTCACCAGCCAGAAATGTATCTTTATGAGAATACCCAAAAATACGAAAATCTGGTGCTGCTGTTTTTGCTTGTTTTAAGTGCTATGTTAATTCTGGCAACACAAAATCTTTATCAAATGTCATCAACACATCTACCAAACATTTGAAACAAGTATTGGTGCCTTAGTGTACACATAGGTGAATTCAGAGTGAGAATTGTAGCTAATTTCTTGAAGGAAACGCTTCAACTTAAATGATTTGCACCCAGCACAATGAAATATATAGTAAATTTAGCTAAAAGCTTATGTGTCATATATTAAAAATATCACAACCAACTGTGTAATGAAAGATATAAAATAAAAAATGCACACCATGGCCATAAATGGCTGAAAATCAACCGAATTGCTACCACGCCCTCCTAAATCGGAATAATGGCAAAAATGGAATAAGACAAAAAAATAAATGCACAAAAGGTCAGAGTCATTCACAAGTATGGTATAAAACATTTATTCAAATCTGACATTGTCTCTGAATATGAAAATATAGATTAATACACATAAAAATCTCATACATAAGTTTGTGTGCCCTCATGCTGCGGTTGTACTGATGACCACTGATCACCCCAGTGACGGATCCTGGGGCAACAACTTCTGACTCAATGAGTAAATCTTGCAATCCTGCATCACCAAACCTTTTTCCTAAAATACCTCGGAAAGACATGCATGTATGAAACTCACCTAGTCGAATCACTAGCCGCTTCATGAAATCGTCATTTTTCCAGCGGATTTGTTGAGCTTTGGCATATATAGCTTGGTCAAAAACTAATACTACCTGGTCCAGTTCTAGCTGATCAGCAACTGCAACACTTCTCTTCAGAATTGTGTTAACAGTTGACATCTCTGTCGGTGAAGCCTCAATGACTGGAAGATAATACAATGCTGACTTTTGCAAAGTCGCATTACACTGAAGCATTGTATGGAAACCTGTCCAGCTTGGCACTGTGCATGCTTCAGCATCTGCATGCTTCAATAAAACATATGCCAGTTCACTTCTGGCAGCCAACACAGTATTCAACCTGTATGTTTCTGCCTGCAATGGAACACTTTCCTTGTGAGAAGCTCTGTGGCCCTTGTCTTTTAGACTGTTGGTAGTGTTCTACAGGGATGCTCGGAGGTGCTTTGAATGTGTAAACTGCCTTCTGTAGCGGCGGTCTGTCTGATCCTGACTCATTTCAGTGACAGAACTTTGGAGCATAATGCCATTTGTATGCTGAGTGGTTCCACCACCAGACAGTGTCTCCTCCCCAAAATCAATGTTGTCCCACACCAGTATTGTAGGCACCTTCTTTGAGAAACCCTTTGGGATTTTGTCTCTATTCTCTCGCAGTTGTAGTTCAGCTAGGCTAGTGTCTAGACTGAGTACTGTGTTCCATGAAGCACAATGTCCTAGTCTACTCAGCAATGACAAAAGATTAGATGATCCTGTTAAATGGCGTACAGTTAGCCCAAGGCACAATGACTTTGGTGTCTGCTTTCGACCTTTAGATGCAAGGTAAACAATGTCTTGACAAACGGATGGAACTTTTAGCCTAACATCATCGGGAATATCAACATAACCCACTCCTGTTGCCTCTTCTGATGTCCCTATAATCCATGCAATTAGATTATATAGTTCTTCTGGCACAACAGATTGAGCATCAGACACATTTAAATTGTCAGCGATGGGAGGCCAGGGGCACGTCATACCTGGAGAGTCACTGAGAACCCTCTTTAAGATCAAGCCTGCACTGTACAGTGTCCTTGTGACATCAGGAGTATTCTGTCCAGATGTTGTGCTAGCCATGTGTTCACTGTCACTTTCAGTTTGGCTTTCAGCTTGGCTTACCTCAGTGGACTCAGTAGATGTACCTGACTGTGGAGGTATCTTTTGTAATAGTCTATCAGCTGACAGTGTCTCAACAAAAACAAGTTCACTGATGTTTCTCTTGGCAGGGCTTTGGAAAGTGAGCTGCGGGAAGTCACGGTCAGCCGCCTCTTCAGTAGATCCTGCCTGAAACACAAAAAATATGGGGAAAGATGAGTATGTGTGTGAGCATGCACGTGTGTGTTTACATAAACATACGCACATACCCTTTTTTGTGAGAATAAGTCAATAACAATTAACCTTGTAGTATTTACTTTTTTTGTTTACAAGAATCGTGAGAGAGACACACGATATTTCGGTTACCTGTATTCTGAATCATCAAGACCCTCTTGATTCTTCACTATGTCCACAAATGTCTTTCTTAGCTTGTCCATTCGCAGCACTTCCTGGTCAACTATAATCCTTTGACGGATGATAGTTTCACAGAAGAAATTGTAGCTGTCAGTGAATGGTGTTTCAGTTCTGAAAAACACACGCACACACACACAAACCATGTGTAAACTGTTGCAGCCATGTCATATTTACATAATCATCCAATCAAGATTATCTAAGCCTGTCTATTCCGCCAATTTTTCCTGAATAAAATTATCTAACAGGTTTTTGGAACTACAGTTAAACAAACTAAAGACTATGTTGTTTGTCAATGCCTCATTTTGAAATGTACAATGTGTAATAAAATGTTAATGCATCGTAATAACTCACGCTTCATCTGGGGTTGCAGTACTTGTTTCCATAGGCCTTGACAAAAACTTTGTGTACTGTGCGTAACAGGTCCTGTGGTACCGCACCTCCAGGGCCACACAGTCTTTTTCTTTAATGTGCAAAAGCACGCTGGTGTCCTTCAGCTCAACAGCCTTCTGCAACCGGAGAAAGCCACTGTCTAACGCAGGTTGTGTAAGTTTCCCACCGTTTCCGTGTAAAGTCCTGCACTTCTTCGCCCTGGACATCTGTGAGATGCATATAGCATCGTTTCGATCCTTTTTTTATTAACTTTTGAAGGCGGTTTCCTTGTCTTTCTTTTCTTTTCGTCATCTTTCCTCGTATCTGTGGTAGATACAGTCGACGCCATGTTGTTTTGATCTGATACCACAGTAACAGAACTCGGCTCCTATTGGTCCACGTGACCAAAAAGCGCTGCACGCACTGCAAATACTAGTCCGCCCGTGTAAATATCACTTCGCCACAGTAAAAAAAAAAGACCGACACATAAACGCTAATTATTAAAAAATGACTGGAAACGGTGAGTAGAAACTTTTTTGGGGTACTAATTAGAATGGTATATCTTATAAAGCAGAGTTCATGTAGATCTACGTGAGTGGAATGAAATTCACTTTCTAGGCACTTTTTCCATGGTCCCAATACAGCCTATGAAGTCACTTAGTAAGTCATCCTGCTGTTTTGCTAACAGCATCAACTGCTTTGGGGTCTAAATGATGATGATGAAAGGATGCAGTTGTTGTGCAGCAGCTGGATCCAGGCAGCAGGTGTATTAGAGGTGGTGGAGGCTCAGGCTGGATGCTACAATTAAGGTGAAGTCAGTAGAGCTCATGGTCCCACTGGAACTTTTTAAAGTGTTTCAAAAGGAGGATTTGCTGGATGCACAGAAGAAAGTAGTTCTAGCAGCAGGAATGTGAATCTCCTGTTTCCAACCTGTCAGACTGAAATCCATCAGCAGAAAGTTCCTCTAGAGTGACATGTTTTAGTCTGTATTTGATTTTGAACTGACTCAGGCAGACTGAGGTTTGTTTTAGAGAGATGACTCTGTTTGACATTGAGAACATTACTGAAGTCAAAGTACATCTAGATAAGACATCCCCGACTATTCAGTTAACATCTCTAATTATCAGAAATAAACATCAACATAATTCACTACTTAACATTTGTCTCTCTATTAATGACAAATAATACTGACAGTCAGATAACAGATGTGAGTAATAGTCTTTATTGTTTATTTCAGAATATACTGTAGAGGTTCTGGTCCAGGTTTTATCACAGCATCATTTCATCACAACATGTTGAGTATTTGACAGTTTACACTGAAGTTCTTTTTACATGAGGAGCTTCTGAAAGTGATTTTATATGATCAAACATCTTTTAACTGATTATTCTCACTCTTCTTTAGAGTTTAGAATAGCATCTGTATTATCTCTGATGTTAAATATTATCAGCCGTTTATGAAGTTTTCTTGAATTTCTCTGTATTTCTTCTCTTTGTAAATTTTGTCTGTTGACAGACCGCAAAATGTGTTGAACTGAATCATGGAGCATTTTATTGACCTGAACTCAGCTGTTGATTTTCTAGAGGGAAGTGGTGTTCCAGAATCCAGATGTGACATCTTTCCTGATGTTCAGTTCCTCAGAGAGAAACTCTGCTGTTTTCTGTCTTGTTGCTGCAGAGAAGTGTTATAGAGTGATTTTGTTAAAGTGGAGCTGTTAGTGCTGCGCCCCGGAACCTTTGTGTGGTTCAATGGCGCACCGGCCCGGTCTCCGGCCGCTCTGTTCTTTCATTCCAAAGAGTTTAAGATAAACCAAGTTAAACTTCTACCGAGAGTGTGTACTTTCTTTCTTGAGGTTACAACACCTTTTTGGCGACGAGGATTAAAAGCCGAAAGTTTTTTTTTTTTTTCTGCGTAGTTAGGTCGCAGAAGAAGCATGGCTACAGTCGGCTCGCTCACTGAATTCGCCGACAGGGACGGCGACTGGATTGAATATGTCGAAAGGCTGGAGCACTTTTTCCTGGTGAACGACATTGTTGACGAGGGGAAGCAGAGGTCCATTCTCCTCAGTGTGTGCGGAGCGAAGACGTATAAGCTGATACGCAACTTGGCAACACCTCGGAAGCCCGGAGATCTGAGTTTCAAGGAACTGGTGACGTTGGTTCAGAATCATCACTGTCCGAAACCCTGGTGATTGTTCAACGTTTTAAATTCCACACTCATTCACGGAAGATGGGAGTTTCAGTAGCTGCGTTTGTGGCTGAGCTAAGACAATTATCCGAGCACTGTGAGTTTGGAAGTGTGCTGAATGATATGCTGCGCGACAGGTTGGTCTGCGGCATTAATGACGACGGCATGCAGCGCCGCTTGTTGGGAGAGACCGCGCTTACATTCAAAAAGGCGCTGGGCATTGCTCAGGCCATGGAAACTGCAGCTAATAACACGAAAGACATCCAGAACAGTGCCGGAAGTGTACAGCCAAACACCGTTCATCATGTGTCCAAGGTGAGCAAAGGCCAGCCACAAAAGTCAGTTGAGTGTTACCGGTGTGGGGGAGCACATTTTGCCAATGACTGTGGTTTTAAAGACAGTGTGTGCCATAATTGTAAAAAGAAGGGACAAATAGCCAAGAAGTGCAGAGGTTGCGCTAAAGATAAACAGAAAAAGGAGTGGAAATCCAAGCCCAAAGGGAACACGCATCACCTGCAGAGCGATGCACCTGAAGAGGAGGACTGTGCCTTCAACATGTTCAACCTCAGCGAATCGCGGGCAGAGCCCATCTATGCAACTCTACAGGTGAATGAGGCTGAACTGAAGATGGAGGTGGACACCGGAGCTTCAGCTTCAGTGATAAGTCAAGACACCTACCGCAGGTTGTGGCGCTCAGGAAGGGCGCCTGCACTCAAAGAGACTAACATCAGACTGAGACAGTACACGGGTGAGTGCATTCCGCTTCTGGGAGCTATAGAAGTAAATGTAGCATACCAAGGCCAGAAAGCAGCAGCAAGGTTACTGGTGAGGGACCTAGTTTACTGGGACGTGACATCCTACAGAAGATCTGCCTGAATTGGAGAGAAATTAAGTATGTTACAGTGATGGAAGACATACTTGAGAAGTATGCTGACGTGTTTAAAGATGAGCTGGACACCCTCCGCGGTACAACAGTCAAACTGTGTGTGGATCCAAATGCCCAGCCACGCTTTTTCAAACCACGCACATTGCCTTATGCTATGAAAGCCAAAGTGGAAGCAGAGTTGGAGAGACTGCAGCAGCTAGGTGTTATTGAGCCTATTGATTTCTCTGACTGGGTAGCCCCGATTGTTCCAGTGATGGGGAAGTACGAGTTTGTGGTGATTACAAACTGACAGTAAATCAAGCCTCGCAGCTGGACACCTATCCCTTGCCACGAGTGGAGGACCTGTTTGCCATGCTGGCAGGCGGGCAAACATTCACAAAGCTGAACATGAGCCACACCTACCAGCAGTTGCTGCTGGATGAGGAGTCCAAGAAATATGTGACCATCAACACACATAAATGACTGTTCAAGTACAACCGCTTAGTGTTCGGCGTAGCTTCTAGCCCAGCTATTTTTCAGTGCACAATGGACAATCTGTTGCAAAACATTCCTCATGTAGCCGTCTACTTGGCTGGTGACCGGCAGAACAGAAGAGGAACATGTAAAAAATTTGGATCAAGTGTTGCACAGAATGGCAGAAGCTGGGCTGTGCCTGAAACGCAGTAAATGTGTTTTCCAAGCTCCAAGTGTCTCCTACCTGGGTCATCAGATCATGGCTCAGGGCTTGTCTCCACTGGAGGAGAAAGTGAGAGCGATCAAGGAGGCTCCAAGTCCAAAGAATGTTGCCGACCTCAGGTCATTTTTGGGCTTAGTGAATTATTACGGAAAGTGTTTGCCTGATCTCTCAGCTGTGCTTGCCCCCCCTCTACCAGTTGTTATGCAAAGGCAGTCCGTAGCAGTGGCAGCAAATGCAAGAGAAAGCGTTCCAGCAGGTTAAAGAACTCCTACACTCAGCACCTCTTCTTGTTCATTTTGACCCTGACAAGGACGTAATTTTGTCCTGTGACGCCTCCCCGTATGGTGTGGGTGCAGTTCTTTCCCACCGTATGGAGGATGGCACAGAAAGGCCTATTGGTTACGTGTCACGCACACTGACAGTAGCTGAGAAGGGATATTCCCAGCTTGAGAAGGAAGGACTAGCTGTAGTTTTTGCGGTGAAACGGTTTCATCAGTACCTGTACGGCCGTCAATTTACCATCTTCACAGATCATAAGCCACAGATGGGTCTGTTTAGTGAAACTACAGGGATCTCACCCATGGCCTCAGCACGCGTACAGCGCTGGGCATTGGCATTGTCAGCATACCAATATTGCATTGTGTACAAGGCAGGGCGTGACAATGCAAACGCAGACGCTTTTAGCCGTCTCCCCCTCCCTGACACTCCTAGTCTGGACAGCTTACCCCCTGAGACTGTGTTTTTGTTAGAGAGACTAGCTACTTTCCCAGTGACAGTGAAAGACATCAAAATGTGGACTGACAGGGATCCAGTGTTGTCACAGGTTAAGTGCTGGTTATTGCAGGGTTGGCCAGCAGTAGTGGAGCAGGAAGAGCTTCAGCCTTATTCTAGGCGTCAGCAGGAGCTCAGTGTGCAGGATGGCTGCATCCTCTGGGGATCCAGAGTTATTGTCCCGCCTCCAGGTAGAGCACAGATCATGGAAGTGCTGCACGAAGCCCATCCAGGGGTCTCCTGGATGAAAAGCCTCACCAGGTCTTTTGTGTGGTGGCCAGGGCTGGACGCTGCCTTAGAAGAGAAGGTAAAAGCATGTTCACAATGTCAGGGAAACCAAAAGAAGCCAGCAGTGGCGCCGCTCCACCCATGGGAATGGCCTAACCACCCATGGTCCAGGCTTCACCTAGATTTTGCTGGTCCATTTATGGGTCGCATGTTTCTAGTGTTAGTGGACGCACATTCCAAGTGTTGTTAGAAGCACACATCATGTCAAACATCACAGCTTCAGTTACCACTGATACACTCAGAAGCATTTTTGCTACACACGGTCTGCCAGACACTATTGTCACTGACAATGGGCCCACTTTCACCAGTGAGGAGTTTAAACAGTTTGTGAAACGAAATGGAATCCATCACATTCGCGCTGCACCTTATCACCCAGCCTCCAATGGCTTAGCAGAGCGTGCAGTTGAAACTCTGAAAGCTGGTCTGCGGAAGATGTCAGGTCACTCATTCACAGGCTTGAAGTGAAGCTGTCACGCTTCCTTTTTCAGTACAGGCTGACTCCTCACTCAACCACTAGTTTGGCCCCCGCTGAGATGCTTATGGGGAGAAAACCCAAATCTCATCTTGACCTTCTTCGTCCAGATGTGGGAGCCAGGGTAGCCCACTCCCAGGAGCAGCAGAGAGCTCGACGGGACCTGCATGCTAGAGAGCGTTTGTTTCAGCCAGGGGACAGAGTTTATGTGAAAAACTTTGGCAGAGGTTCACCCTGGCTGCCAGGTACCATTCACCATTATTCTGGTCCTGTGTCTGTTATTGTGGATTTGTGTGATGGCAAGCTGGTTCGCAGGCATGTGGATCATGTGCGAGCCCGCACTGATGGAGAGGAAAAGGGGCCTCAGAGGGCTCCCCTTGATGACAGTGTGGACAGGTCGATGGACTGTTCGATGGTACCAGTTACCCTCGAAAACAATGACGAACTGCCTGTGCAAACTGGTCTTCTGTCCCCAATCCCAAGTTCTTCCAGAGGACCACAGCCTGCTCCTGAAACCACAGCAGGTCTGAGAAGGTCCACGAGGCAGCACAAGCCTCCTGATAGACTGAATTTGTGAATTGTTGAGTTAAGCAATGCTTGATTTAAAAAACAAAACAAAACTTGATTTGTGTTTACAAGAAAAGAAAAACAATGTTGATGCAAAATAACGTGTTTTTGTAAAACAAAAAAATGTTATGTTAATGGTGATGTGTATTTTTTGTAAAGTGTTGAAAAAAAAAGAAAGACGTAACAGAGACAAAGTTTTATTTTGCACTTTTGAAACAGACTAAACAGAAATAGGTCGTGCACTTTGAGTAATGTTATATGTTTGGATTTTAGGGGGGAGAAGTGGTATAGAGTGATTGTGTTAAAGTGGAGCTGTTAGTGCTGCGCCCCGGAACCTTTGTGTTGGACACTTGTCCCCGCCCGGCCTGGGTTTTGTGTGGTTCAATGGCGCACCGGCCCGGTCTCCAGCCGCTCTGTTCTTTCATTCCAAAGAGTTTAAGATAAACCAAGTTAAACTTCTACCGAGAGTGTGTACTTTCTTTCTTGAGGTTACAACAAGAAGAGTGGTATCAGGAAATGCTCAGAGGTGTGAATATATCAGACCAGACTGCTAGAATAGGGTGACCATACGTCCTCTTTTGCCCGGACATGTCCTCTTTTGAGAGGCTGTCCGGCCTGTCCAGCCGGCGTTTATAAAGTCCTTCAAATGTCCGGGTTTTTGATCTTGCCGAGCTTGAGCGCGTCACAGACCAGTGTATTTATCATTCACGTTGAATGGTTCCTTTGGAAACACGCTCTGAGAGGCGGAGTTTGAGCCGAACCCCGGAACGCTCCACACTCACTCACTCCTCGCAGGCTGACAGGCAGGTAGGCACACTGCGAGAGAACACTCGAACCGAAAGAAAATGCCGAAACACAAATGTCATTTCACTGATGAAATGCGAAAAAAGTACCCCTGTTTTCGTCCGGGTCGTGTCAAATGGGAGGCAGAATGTACAGTCTGCAAAGCTGGGACTTATGTCTCTGTCGCTAATAAGAGAAGGAAAAAAGGACTGTTGACTTGAGGCATTATTTCTATGGGAGACGCCAGTGTTTACAAACAGTGACGTCACTAAGTCACGTGATTACCGCGCTGGTTGGCAAGAGGAACCAGAGGAACAATGGCTGATGATAGCAATGCGAACTATCCTTCCGTGAAATTGTCCGATTATGCTCAATCCTTATCACCTGAGGCCCGACAAATATACGTGAGTAAGCTGAGATATCAGGGAAACGGTAAAACCTTGCCAGATCCCTACAATTTGAAGACTGGGTGGGTTGACGATCCTTCATTGTGACCGGACATTTCCTTCACTGACATTTATTTTTAATTGATTGACACTGCTGGGCAGTTCACCCACCCAAAAATATATAATTATGAATTAAAAATAATATATCTTCTGTTAATCTTCAACAAGATGTCAAAGAAACGTCAAGAAGTTGCTGTATTTTTTGTCTGCAGTATGGCTTCTATGTAACAGTAACAGACCCACAGCATTGGTGATCGAAAATAGGACAATTCTAAAAAACAATCGCTAGACGCATACAGAAACAAATATGGTTACAAATAGGAGGCTGCTGCCTTAAGGAGATGTTATTGAATATACTTCATTCGACTTTAGTATACTTTCATAGCCTAAAAAGCGATCGGTAAAACATGACAACATTGAACCAAACTGAAAGTGTAGAGATCGCTTCACGTGAAGGATGCAACACTAAATCAATATCTTTTGGTAAATAAGCTCAAAGTTGGACATACTAAACATGCTAAACTGTTGAATAGTTTACCTGAAGAAAAGTGGGAGCCACAAACATGATCTCTGCTGCTTACTGGGGTACAATTTTCCTGTTGATGGCTGAAGCCACCGCCATCTTCTCTCTCCTGACATCAGTATTCGGTGAAATTTCAAGCCTGATCCCTTCTCAAAACGCTTCGTACAACCAACAACTACACACGCTATTACCACTGTGGTAAATACATGTGCAATTTCATTCATGAAAAGCGATAACTTTACGTATTTGTTTCAAACCCGATACCGTTCTCGTAGCAAGCCGTTGTGTTACTGCCGGTGTTCAAGATTAACTGGTGATCCGATCAACTGGTGATTCCAGCGTTTCTGAGACAGATGTTTCGTAGGCGTGGCTTTTCAGGACCCCTTACCGACTAACCAGGAAATAAACAATGGAACAACTTTGCTTCTAAAAATGAGATTTCTGCTGTTTTATTCATTTTGGTCCTGACAAAATATCTGGAAATAAGTCGCGTTCTCATTGTAGGAGTCATGCGCTGTCAGGCAACAAGAAAGAAAACTACGTAACCGTGGTTGGAACTAGTGCAGCTGTGATCACTGTTTACTGTCAAAACCCGTTAAAGGAGCAGACAGAAGACCAGGACACGGTGCGCACGTCTTTTAATAAGTTCAAACCGTGTGGTAAAATGTCCTTTAGTGGTTGTTCAGCATCACATGTTGGCTGTTTTATATCCTTTAGTGGTAGTTTAGCGTCTCATTCTGGTTGTTTTATATTCTTTAGTGGTATTTTAGCCAAAATGCCAAAATGAGACGCTATACTACCACTAAAGGACATAAAATAAGCAAAATAAGATAAAAAATTAACTCATAAAGACATAAAATGGCCAAAGTATTACACAAATGATGTATAATGACCAAAATGTCACACAAAGAGCACAGAATTATGAGAAATGTTGAAAATTAAAAGTACAATTTTGAGAATCACCAAGACAGAGAAGTAAAATAAGTGCTTACACCTGCAGAGCATTAGTTAGTATTTAAACCTTAGATTGGCATTCTATCTAGATACAAATGTACACTAACAATGAACTTACATGTGCATTTTAAAAGTCATTATGAAGATATCAACATACCCACTTCTTAATGTCACTCTCCATGCCAGGCCAGTAACAGCAGCTGATTATAGCGCTGTGTGTTTTCTCCCAGCCACAGTGACCCCCAAAATGGCTTTCATGAAATTCATAAAAGATGTCATTTGCCTCTTTAGCAGAGCAAACAACTTTTGCCAGGGGATCAGGCTGAGTTTTTTTCCGCCTACATATGTAGTGTAGCTCACCATCTAGTGTGTGAATGTGAAGCACATTTAACATGAAATTACATAGTTTAGAAAGTGTAGTTGACAAACTACAAATCCCTATTATACACCTTACCCTTTACCATGAAGGTTTCAGCTCTTCTTCTGATCACGTATTTGTTTTGCAGTGATCACTTCAGGCGGTTGTTAATTTTCAGGTCAAGGACCTCTTGTGCCATTTTGGGGTCCATTTTTTAAGAGAGATTTTCCTGTGTTGCCCTTTCTTACCACTGGCTACACTAACACCTAACTAACGTAAACTAACCTAAATCCTATGCTATCCTATCTACTAAATATCTACCTTCAGACTTAACTATGAAACTACCTTCACACTTAACTATAGATGCCACAAACGCTTAACAGATACACAGACAGACAAATTACAGAACAGACATACAAAACAGTTACAGTCACAAAAAGACAATAACACCAGACTCTCAACACACCTTACCTCAGACACTCTCACTTTCAAACAGCCACTCACTCTGTCACAATCAAACTGCAATCACACTATCAGCCACTCTACAACTACTATAACTCACGTGATGAAATTCCTGCCTTGTCTAAACTTTCTCCTCACTAAACCCTCAAGGTTGTATTGGGTTAACCAACCTTATACAGAGAGAGAGATGTACTCCCCAAATCTCTCCACCTGTGTAGCCAAATGTGGCCACACAGGTGTGCCTGTGCCCAGTTTGAGGTGTGCCCACCTGTGTGCCCAGTTTGAGCAAATTGGTTAACTGTGTGCAAGTGCTACTTGAGCACCTGTCTAATTAAATCATTTGAATTTTTTTGATCGTGTCAAATTTTGTTGTGATAAGTATTTACCTCTGTAGGGTTCCATACATGTAGCTACATAAGAATATGTACCTGTGAGAGATACGTTTTGCTTTTATGTGTGTACAATTGTTAATTTTGTTTGTATTTTTTTAATGTCTGGACTTCTGCTTTGTATATTTCTACAGTTGTACAGTTTCATTTAGCAGATGCTTTTATCCAAAGTGACATTCATCTGAGAATACATACAACACAAGCAAGGATCTAGTCAGGAGAAAACAACCTGGATAAATGCCATTTAAAAAGTTAAAATGTTTAAATAGGACCTTGGTGTCTGCAGAAGGTGCAGAAGGTAACAGGATTGTTATTCCTTTTTTTCAGCAAGTGAAGTACAAAGGTATTCGGTGAAGAAGTGGTTTTTAGTCTTTTTTTAGGACTGAGAGAGATTCTGCAGATTAAACTTACTGTCAAACAATGCAGTGAGATAATCTTATTTGGTCTGTTTTTATTATTTCTCATTTTATTGTTTGCATGTCTTGAATTGCGAGATTGTGTTGCTTGTTTGAAACAGCAGCTTCTGAAAGCAGGAATGAGAAATCGTTGGTTAAAATGTGGTCAGATGGTTTATATAATTTCGTTGTTTTACTTAAAAGGTGTATAAAAGTAAAGCAACGCAGATCCACCAGCTTAATTGCAGTAATCTTTGAAAACAGTAGCAGTATTTCTCGTGTTGTTTCTGCCTGACCGTCGGACTGAAGCCTCAGACTGTCACCAGTTAATCTGGTGTAGATCATCACACTCTGCCGCAGCGAAGCGATATTTCCACTCCGTTAGGTGGAAGTCCTCATAAAACCGCGTATTTTATTGGTAGACTGACCAGCCGTGAGTCAAAAAAGAACAATAACGATTTTTGGAGCCAATGTTAAAGCTGACAGCAAGAGCATTTCGGAACAGTTTATTGACATCTGTGTGTTTTGAACAGGCATTAACACAGTCACCCATAGGTGAAGAAAATAGAAATCGAAGCTTAAAAATGATCTTTCCCTTAAACATTCAAGCTAACTGCAAACATGTAGCTAAATGGATGTATGCATTCCAAAACAATAATCATTCCACGCAAAGTTTTACACAGAGACATCATTCTATGTATTGCCAGTGTAACATCTGTCTCGCGAACTGAAAATCACCAGTTGATCGGATCACCAGTTAATCTTGAACACCGGTTCTTGCCAACTCGTAGCAGTCTTGTACCACGTGACCATAGCAAATGACGACACGCTGGCATTTCCCATATTTTTTTCAGTTGCCATTAGACACATTATTTTGAAGAATGGGCTAACTCTCTTTTTTCTTTTTGTTTAATATTTTGAGGCATTATTTCTATTTTTACATAATTGATAATTGGGAGGTTATTTTGAAGAATGGTACTCTACCTCACTTTTCCTAACTAAGGTGTAAGTGTCAGCCTTAAGAGAGATGGTTATTTCTTATTTTGTTAAACATGTGAATACATGTGTTCCTACACAACTTGTCAATGACTATTAAAGACTAGAGCATGCCATATTTGTATGTGACTGATTATATTGTTTAGGAGAATTGCTTTAAATGAATAAATATATTATTCATAAAGCAACTGTTTGTGAGTGTTTTGGGCTATTTTTCTGTATATCCAGGTAAAGTGTTCTTTTCTGGGGAATTCAGAATATCTGTTTAACTGAGTTTGAAGCACAGAAAGCCCCCTGACCCACGAAAAACCCCTGAAAAGGGGGGGGGCCCGAAAATTTTTCGCGCGTTCAGTTTCATGTCAAACACAGAGAAGATCAGCTGAACCACTGATGTGTCCAAATGTTCTGCTTCAAATGCATGAAGGAAATCTAAAGTGTTTTTCATAATAACATGTTTTGTCATTTATGTCTCATAACAGACTTTCTGACTGTGGACTCTCAGAGAGTCACTGTGAAGTTGTGGCCTCAGCTCTGAAGTCCAACCCCTCCTATCTGATAGAACTGGACCTGAGCTGGAACAAGCTGCAGGATTCAGGAGTGAAGCATCTTTGTGATGGACTGCAGAGTCCAAACTGTAAACTGGAGACTCTCAGGTCAGTTCACTGTCTGTTGATGCTTTTTCTATATATTCAGCTATATGGAACTTTGGTGGACTTTGACTTGATTAGTGTCAGTCAGAAGCTGAAGCTGATGTTAGTGTGAGCTGATCTCATGAAGTGAATCCTTCGTTTTTGGGTCACTGTCAGTGTGGAGACCGGTGGCGTGGAGAGTAGAGTTCTGTAGCGTTATGTTGATTTTACTTGGATTTTAATGCAATAACTTTGATAAATTCATTACAGAAAAAATACCACATTAAAAAAATAATGCATTTAATTTAATCCCACCTTTCTGAGTTCCATAATTTCTGTCACACCAGAAACACTGAACCTAATGAACCTAAAGTCTGTTTTCCAGTCGTGAACAAGATGCACAGGAAGCAGAGTGAATCAGCCACAAGAAAGTTTGGTGAACAGTGATGGAAGACCAGACCTCATTGAGCTTGTTGGCTGGAAAATGTTCTTTTAAAAATCTTACCGATGGCAGCTTGGATAAAAGCGTAGTTTTAGTTTTCTGATCACTGCAGCTCTTAAAGTCAACAGATCACTTCAATGTAAAACATGTTGCTGTTAGCACCAGAGCTAACGTTAGCTATGACAGTCCTGGTACCGGCAAACAGTGTAGCCATCCCATAATAGACCACTTTTCAAGACATTGAAAGAGCTTGAGTGAACAAAAAATCTTCTGATGTTAAATGTAATTGCTCTAATGTCACTTTGAGTTTGCAGTAATCTGTGAATGTAGCAGACAGATGAAAAATGTGGATAAATGTAAATGAAACAAACATTTTAGTTTTTTAAGTTCCCGTATATGTCTATTCATCTATTCAATTGTCAACCAGAATTTATTTGAAATTTAGTAAAATTTAATTTTAACTTTACTTATTGTGTCAGATAGTTATTTGACAAAAATGCCATAAATGGAGATTAAACAATCACAAAGCCTCTAATTAATTAACTGTCTTATTGTCGTCCCACCACTAATTTGACTCCATTATTGTTTAAGTTGAGGTTTAAAAGAAATATTTTAACTGCTGCTGTGTAAAGGAAATACTGCTGTTAAAAAGTACCTTATTTGTTTAAAGTGTTTGCAAATCAAATCTTATTGCATTTTGTTCATAAAGCAGGACTATTTTTGTTTGTCAAGTGACGTGAACCAGAGTACTGTTTTGACTTTTGCTGCTCATTACAGCAGGGCCGTGCAGAGGCCTTTGGAGGGGCAGGTGCTCCAAGTTTAAAGGGGGCACATGGAGCATGAATGTGAAACACCGTACAGAAACATACCTGATAATTCTGGCTGAATTGTAGGAACCCATATTCATGTAGAATATAACATGGAAGCAGTGGAACAATGGTTAAGTCTCTGGACTGCTGATTGGAAGGTCAGTAGTTCAAACCCTCATATGGCCACCATCAAGTCCTTCAAATTGTTATTTTAAAGTTGAATTTAGATCCCCATTAGACACTGGACTGTTTAACTGTGGCTACTCTTCCTGGAGTCCTTGCTTTTAAATTTCATTCCTTTTCCAGACATTTACTGTATAGACATGGATTTGCTCCATGATGCTGATTTATAATCTGCCCTTTATTATTCATAGTGATAATAATAAAGTTTAAAAAAGAAACATAAATCATGTATTTAAATGTGTTTGTGCTTTTATTCAGTTTGACTATCCACTTTGCACAAGACAGCAAAGGTATAAAAGTTCTATATTTTATATTTATGCATATTATATTTAATTTCTCTATGGGTCATTCCGTGTGGTTTCACCAGATGGTGGTTGCCGCACCATCTTCAAATTAGTCCTAAATTTGTATGCCATTAGATAGTCACAAAAGTACTTTCTATGCAGTGATAGAAGACAGATGGAACTGTCTTGTAGAAAAATTTGGGGTCTCTGGTACCTGTCCCACACTGAGATTTTTGCCCCCCAAAATAGCCAATTTAAAATCTCGTCCAACTTTGGGAGCTCATATTTTCCAAACTGAGGTACCTAGAAAGCTCCGGTTTGCTAAGTTATCACACAAGTTTGTGTAGAATGGAACCCAGGGGTGTTAGAACACTTCTGTGCAGTATTTCTAGTACTTTTAAGGTCCCTAACTCCACTCGTGAGTAGGTGTCTCTTAATTTTTTAGCATTTTTAGCAAGCCCCCATGGCCTGCAGAGTGTAGGGAAACACCTGGGGATGTTAGTGGGGCACTAGCTACATGCAGAGGCCTTGTTTACCAACTCACAGCTCTCTGGTATGTCTAGAGGCTGAGAAATAACCACTTAAAGATGCAAAAAACGCTGGCGAGGCTGTTTATAGCCCAAATTCTGAAAATTTCAGACCCCTACAACTCAGAAACTATTTGAGCTACAGGCCTACAATTTTTCATAGAAAGTACTTTTGTAACTATCTAATGGCATGCAAATTTAGGACTAATTTGAAAATGGTGCAGCAACACCCCCAAGGAATATCTGGTCATTTCACCTGGAATGACCCCTATATGTACAAATGTCATAAACAAGTACTGATATCTTTAAATGAGAGGTTGACAAAATCACAATTCAGATTCTTCTAATTATTATTGTTATTGTATTTATACTGCAATAGTCCAAAATGATGTGAAAATGCATGTCCATAGTTTTAGTGAAATAAATAACCTCTGCCTCATTACCTCTAGAAACAGGAAACACACTGCAGCTCACTGACAGTAAAATAATACATCTCTCTGATGCACTTTGCCCATGACAACAGAAACATAGAGAAAGAAAAAGAAGCCTGGCATACTTTATCCTCTCAGCACTGTGTGGTTAACTAGCAGCTAGAACTGATGAGAGGTGTGTTAGAGTCAGACACACACACAGGATGCTCACTTCACTTCATCAGTCATCTTGCTAAAATACACCGTACTCAAAGGAATAACGCTGCAGAACCTCCTCACTGGACCATCAGGACCATCAGTTGTTGAAGTCCTCCCTCGGGTCTCTGGTTTCTAGACGAGCAGCGCTGAGCTCAGGACACGTCAGAGAGAGACGTAGATCATGTGACTATGGAGGGGAGATCTGAGTTATTAGTATTTTTGTTTTATTTATTATTTTGGGCCTCAAATGCTTTTGCACACACACACACACTTACAAATAAAAAACTAAATTAAATAAAATTAAATAGAATTTAAAAAATACAACTTTGACAAAAAGGGCACTTTGAGCATCAAGGCAAAAGGGGCAGGTGCTTCAGCCCCCCCACCCCCCACCTCTGCACGTGCCTGCATTACAGCTTGATGTGTGGACATGAATAGGTGGATGAATGTTGTGCTGACATGTGGATGATATGTGTAGAAGGCTGACATGATGATGATCCACAATAACAGAAGGACAAAGTCACTCTGCTGCTTTTAGAGAAAAGCTGATTGATGAGGACAAAGTAATGTTGATCTGCACATTCAGAACCTGAACACATCTGATGGATCATCAATGATTTTATACACATCTTTTATTCTTTATTCAGATTGGAGTTCTGCAGTTTGTCAAAGATCAGCTGTGATTCTCTGGTCTCAGCTCTGAAGTCCAACCCCTCCCATCTGGAACATCTGGACCTGAGTGGAAACAACCTGCAGGATTCAGGAGTGAAACATCTGAGTGGTTTTCTGGAGAGTCCAGACTGCAGCCTGAAGACTCTGAGGTCAGACATCATGTTTTCTTTGTGTGCTGAGATGAATGTGATGTAAAGTTGTGGTGACTCTAAACTGCAGCCATCAGGCTGATGTTCTACTGATCCACACTGAGGATCTTCATGGTAACGTCTGTTTTCTTCTTCTCTGCTTTAGTCCTTGGACTGTGGCAGAGAAATGTTGAGCTGCACATTTCAAAGCTGAATAAAAGCAGAAAAATCCTCCAGTGAATAACTGACTGTGAAACTCTGACACACGTGATCTTCAGCTCATATCTGACCTCATGTTTCTCTTTCATTCAAAGTGACAGCAGCAACTAGCAGCTGTTTTTATTCCTGATGAAGCTTTCAGGTGTTTCACTGGTTTAGTTTATCAAATGTTGTAAACAGTTTGTCAGAGTTGAAGGTGACGTCTTCAAATGTCTGGTTTTGTTCCAGCAACAGTCCAGAAGCACAAATATTCAGTTTAATGTGACAGAAAACAGAGAGTGTTGACAGTGGACAAAGTGGAAGCAGTTTGATGTTTTTACTGGATAAATGAGTGAAACCATGATGTAAATGTTTGAAAGCTTTTGTTCATGGACTCATCAAACAGTGGACTGATAGTTTGAGCTGTAATTGAAGCAGTTTTTCATCCTGAGAGACAGAAACTAATATTCAGCATCTGCTGGTTCAACACTTGGATGAAGCCATGTGATGTTTGAGAAAGTGAAATGTTGAAATCCAAGATGCAGCCGTTTGATTTATCTGCTGATGAAACATGAAGCTGATCCATCAGTTGTTGAATGAGCAGAAAATCCAGCAGCAAAAGTTGTGACAGTTGATGAAGAGTTGAAGTCATTTATCAGGAGCAATGGGAACATTTCCTGCTTCACTTTCTGCTGATTTTCTTCTTTTCTCTGGTTTGAGTCATTAAAAGTGAAGATGTTTGTGTTTGAGAAAAGAGTTTGAAGACGTCACCTGGTCCTCTGAAAACTGTGATGGACACTTTCCACTATCAGTGACAGATGGATGAAGAATGAAATGATGTGAATGTAGAGTCCTGAAGGAAACGTCTCCATGGTTCCAGAACATGAAGATATTTTAGAGTCTGGAGCCTCATTTTGTCCACGTTTCCTTCTTGTGTGTTTGTGTGACTGTGAGCAGAAAGTGAAATAAATGTCAGAGTGTTTTTCCTTGTGTTTGTTGCTCAGCATGAGTTTGTGTGGATGGAGCCACTGGTGGAGCTGCAGAGTTTCAGAGCTGAAGTCACTCCGTCTTTATTGAAGCAGCAGCATGTTGTCATTAATATTAATGAGAGCTCTTCTTCACTGCTTCTGTTGGACTGTTTGAAGCTGCATCCTGTTGGCTTCAGCTGTTTGGAGTTTCCATTTTGTAAACTTGGACATTCTGAAGCTTCTTCAGCTCTGAACTCATGATGAAACTCTGAATGATTTCAAGCAGGAACTTTGTCTCCTCAACTCACATCTTTTATTCTTTATTCAGATTGATGAGCTGCAGTTTGTCAACGATCAGCTGTGATTCTCTGGTCTCAGCTCTGAAGTCCAACCCCTCCCATCTGGAATATCTGGACCTGAGTGGAAACAACCTGAAGGATTCTGGAGTGAAACATCTGAGTGGTTTTCTGGAGAGTCCAGACTGCATCCTGAAGACTCTGATGTCAGTTCACTGTCTGTGTGTTACTGTTGTAGATCTGATGTGTTTAATGACAACTGAAGCTCATTTATGTTCAACAGAACTTCCATCCATGAAGCTGTAAATCTGCTCTGGTTCATATTTTCTGTTTTTTGAAGGAAAGGTTGAGTATTTGTACCAGAAAATGTATGAAATGTTGAGTGATAATTTTTAATTAAATGAATGTTTGTAGTTTGCACTAAAGAGTCACATCTGGATCCAGATGATCCTCTGAACTCAGATCAGTTTATACAAAGTTTACTGACTGAAGTAGAAATATTTCTTTGGTTTGTGTTGAGTTGAGTTTTCTTTGACTGATCCTGATCCTGTTGATGATGCAGCATGTTATTGATGTGTGGACATGAATAGGTGGATGAATGTTGTGCTGACATGTGGATGATGTGTGTAGAAGGCTGACATGATGATGATCCACAATAACAGAAGGACAAAGTCACTCTGCTGCTTTTAGAGAAAAGCTGATTGATGAGGACAAAGTAATGTTGATCTGCACATTCAGAACCTGAACACATCTGATGGATCATCAATGATTTTATACACATCTTTTATTCTTTATTCAGATTACAGAGCTGCAGGTTGTCAGAGATCAGCTGTGATTCTCTGGTCTCAGCTCTGAAGTCCAACCCCTCCCATCTGGAACATCTGGACCTGAGCTACAACAAGCTGAAGGATTCATCAGTGAAACATCTGTTCGATCATGTGAAGAGTCCAGACTGCAGCCTGAAGGCTCTGAGGTCAGTAGAAGGTTCCATCAGTCTCTGCTGCTTCCAGCAGTTTTCTACTAAACACAGTCAGTATCAAAGCAAAGATCCAGTGTCTCCTGTAAACCTGCAGCTTCTCAGTGAAGCTGTGAGAGCAGAATGGAGACAGAAACACAGAGACAGCAGTCAGCCAATCAGAGGAGCCACAAGCTTGTTGTCATGGTGTGTTTAGCCACATGTCCACTAGATGTGATTTTCTTGCATGTAAACGAACTGCATCTGAAAATCACACTCATGGTGGACGTCACTAGAGAGCCACAAAATTGTCACATGACAATGTTTGAGCTTCAGTGAACAGCTGCTGCACAGCTTATTTCTCACCTCAGATGCTTTCAGAAATACTTTTTGCTGAAGATTTTTAAAATAAAAGAGAAAGTTTGCCACCAAGCCGCTGTGTTTTTCCGACTTGTCTGCCGGACCATCAAGCTGAAAGCTCGGTCACATGACCACGTAGTGATCAGCTGTTGCTCGAGTGCTGTCATGTGACAATGTTGTGCTCTGCTACTGACCGCCCACCATGAGAGTGATTTTCAGATGTGTCGTGTTTACATGCAGGAAAATCACATCTACTGGACACTCACCTTTAGGTTTCATGGTCCAGGGGCTGACCAATAGCAACAGATCTATCAACCAATCATGACATGTTTTTTTGTCTGTCATGATTTGTCTCGTTTCATCCAGTGGGTGTCCTGAGTAACACGAGACAGACAGGCCAGATGCTAATTAGTTTTTCACACCTCTGTAATGCTCTAGGTGTGAAGTCTCATGCCCCTCTTGCCCCACACACCCACCCCCCAACCCCACATCAGGATCTGTTTACAGCAATTTACAGCCCAGACAAACCTGGAGTTCACAGCCTGTGAACTGCTGATAACTGCCATGAACTTGGTAGGTTTTCTGTAATTCACAGGACTGATAGTCTGGCTTTTCATGCAGTGTGTGAGCTTGGAGCTCAGTGTGTTCACTCCAACACGTTAACATGAAGCTGCTGCTCTGAACACGACTGAAGTCCTGATGAGCTGCTGATCAAACTCATTGATCTCTGCTCTTTCTTCTTCTCTCTGCAGATGGAAGTGATGCTGATCAGGACGGTGTTTGTGCTGAGAGGATGAAGTGTGTCCTGATGATCCAGATGTTGAAGCAGCAGCAGCTGGTGTGTAGAGACTCTGACTGGACCATGTTACTGCACTGTAAAACATCAGGAATTCATTCAGTCACATCAACTCATCTGTTCTAGTTTACTTTAGAGAAATACAGGAGTTTTACTAATTACTAAATATTTGAACTTAAAATGTCTCATTTTTCTTTTCAAACCGCTTTAGAACTAAAAACATGAATTTGTAGAACTTGAGGCATTTTTTGAGTTGAATGAATGAGCAGCTCAGAGTTCACTCAACTCATTAAATTAAGTTCACAAGAAACAAAACAAACACAGATTTCCCCGTTAATGTTCACATGATACCATGACTGTAAAAAATGATCATTATTTTACAACCAGTTCTGTTTGTTTTGTTCAATTACAAACAATATCTAGTAAAATCCCAGAAAAGTATTAACTTCCATGTTCAACTGTAAATAATGTCCACATCAATAGGGTTAGGTATTTTAATAAATAGTCATTTGTTCTTTAACAACATTTTTACTTTATTTTAATCAGCAACAAGTCAGATTATTTTACAGATATTTGTCCTCATTTTAAAGACTATTTATGTTTATTAAAGATTGAA
Source organism: Acanthochromis polyacanthus (assembly GCF_021347895.1). NCBI lineage: Eukaryota > Metazoa > Chordata > Actinopteri > Pomacentridae > Acanthochromis > Acanthochromis polyacanthus. Next base: position 1,389,112 of record NC_067118.1, read on the forward strand.
AATGAGAAATATTTTAACACTTAATTGACATTTTTGCTGTGTTTTGTTAAATTACAGATAATCTGGAATAAAATCACAGAAAAAATGTTCATTTATTCAGAATGTTTGCTGTAAAAAACTGATGAATAATGTGAACATTAAAATTCACTATTTTAATAAATGTTCATTTGTTCTTTTGTACCATTTAACTGTCACACTCTTGTTTATTGACTTTAAATCAGCAAAAAATATCATTTTTACAGAATCTGAAGGACAAACTCTGTATATGTATACGATATATATTAATTCTATTAAAGGCAGAAATGATTCCAAAGCATTCCACTGTTTTATTTGACAGTTTTGCAGGATTTAGTTCAATTACAGATAATCTGTGTAAAATGATAAAAAAGTGTTAATTTCTACAATTTTAGAATCTTTCTTTTTCCAACTAGTAAATTGTTGTTGTACAACGTGTGACCAATAAAAATGACTGTTTTCCTGTTTTCACCTCAACAACAACTATTCCAATAAGTGACAGATGTTTTCTGTCATTTTCTCACTTTCTCCACTTCTTAAATGTTGTGTTTCTCTCTTCAAACATTTCCTCTGGCCTCCTTGCTGCCAGATGTTCACCGTTCCTTTCCACATATTTTTTCCAGTGTGGAGGTTGATGTCAGGTTGCAGAGTGTGCAGTAAGTTTCAGGATGTTTGTTTCAGTGCAGGATTAGATTTGACTTTTCTTTCTATTTCCAGCTGCAGTCAAACTTGTTGATCTTCTCTACCTGCAGCACATTGAGCTGATGAGAACAAAGTGTCCTGGAAACATGTCAGCTGAAGCCTTGGTGTCCAGAGAGAGTTTAATGAAGCACATGTGAAGGATTTTTACAGCATCACGTAGAAATCCAGTTTAGCGTCATGTTGCTGGGCGATCAGCCTGCTAACTAAACGTAGGCTCAATACTCTCTGGGTGCTAGATTCAAATGTGCTGTAATTCATTGGTCAGGATCAATCTGTCCAACTTCTGATCCAGTAAAACCAACACCACTGTGAGCATTTGAACACACTGCCACACTCAATTCCACCTTTTTCACTGGAATTATAGACTCTGATGGATTTACTGCAGCACTGCCAACAACAGTTGTTGCTGTAACTCACTTTCCTTTCCACAGGGTGTCTTATCTTCAGATATTTTTTTAATTCCCCCTCTGTTGATCATCAGAACTTCATAGCATTTATTCAGAAATTCTCCACACAGACAAATGATGATACAGGAGGATCTAGCAGAACATTTTTTGAGGGGGAGACACATAATTACAGCCTGATTGACTGCGTCTGCTAGAAAATGTACCCCCCTCTATATTCCTCAGGTGATGTACCAACATCATGTGGTTTATTCTGCAGACATTTGTGGTCATGCACAACAAAACTTGTGACTTAGGACTAGTTTCATGAATCACAGCTAAAGTTATAGGGGGATACACATTATTTCAGCCTGATTGACTGCGCCTGCCAGAAAATGTATCCCTCCTCTATAATGAAAGTTTCTCAGGTGTCTACATGTGTAGAACACGTGATTCTTCAATCAATTCTGCAAATGACACAAGGTCAGCCTTCAGCATTCTGGAGCAGGTCGAGGATCGGCATCATCAACCTTGATTTTGTCAATTAAAAAGAGTTAGCAATGAATCCTACAGATTACAAACTCATTGTCCAATATGAAGCTAAAAAAGAGTAACCCCTCAAAGTTCACCAAGACGGAAAACTTATTACTTCAAGGAAAGTTTCATCTGTATGACACTGAAGGTAAGACCAACGACGTCATAACCATTTCACAAATGTGACAGAATGAACACGGAACAAATAAAATTGTCTAAAATCACATCTGAAGCAGTTTCTGTCTGTCATGATTAAATTATACAGGACTCTATGTCTCATCATATTTTACAAATAATATTGAAATGTTAAAGTTGTTGGTATGTTTTGCAAGATCAAACCTTTGTAATCTCTGCAGTCAGACTGACATGAAGGCTTTTTTTCAAGCATTATCTGAAAGCGTATCATATAATAACGCATACCATCCAGTATGGATCATGCATTTAAGAGCAGCAGTTTGTGAAATACTGCTCCTTTTCCTCTCATTATTTAGGAAGGGAGCTTTATTATTGGCGACACAAGGGTACTGCAAAAGCACTGAAAACCAAAGTGGTGTGTGGGGCTAATGAGGCCAATGAAACCTTTGTGGATTTTCATGCAAGTCCCACTGGGGCAGACTGTGTCCAGACAGAAATGAGAGATGCTATCTCCAAAAGGTTTTATTGAGCGGGGATGTCAGTGGATATCAACAAGTGGGTAAGTCAGCCCTAAACTGAAACCACATGGAATTACTATGGAATAGGGTCATGGAAAAAAAAACAGTTTCTCCTAAGTTCTTTTTTTATTTTGCTCAGATTCTATCATAAAAAATCCTCATGGTATTAAGTGTACATGTGCTTTTTTAAAAAGCGCTACTCAAGCATAATATGTCATCATCAGGTTTCCCAGTGTTCAGGTAAGCAGTGACTCTATTAAAAAAGCACAGAATTCATTCCATCAAGGTGAGTTCAGTCCAAGAAGGCAAAAATGTTTTTAAATCCATAGAAACCTCAGAAATATTTATCTCAGTACAAAAATGACAGAAAAGATGCTCTGAGTGCATTTTTTGTATCACAAGTAGTTAGTCCTCAATGTTCTTCTAAATCAACATACAAGGCAGTATTCATTCATGCAGTTTGTTGAATAAAATGATAAGTTGCCCCAGCAGCTGTCCCAGCAGCCACAGTCCACCCAAATTCCATACGGCCATTACAGCCAGCAGAAACACCAACATATACCCAAGCTCTGACAGACAAATGGAACATTTTCTCTGTCACTTGCTTTTTTCCCTAAGTTAATTTTCTTCATCATTTTCTTATTATTCTGATAGATGTTAAGGATGCTTGGGCAGGAAAAGAAGTCCATGCCCTCCTCTCCAAAACTGGGGCATCCAAATGATATTACTGGGACATTAACAGAGTTGGTCCTGACATGGAGCTGGAAAAGCAGCTCTAATATTATTGAACTTTATTTTTGCTCTATAGATAGATCGGTTTTACAGCTTTACAAGTCATCTTTGAAACAGTCAATGTATTTTTAGAGTCAAAAAGTCTGATCTTATGTGCTTGAATTGTTCTTCCAGGTAATCAGTGCATATTTGGCTGTCATAGTGTGTGAACACAATCAGCAGAATCCTGCAAAAGCAGCATTCACTGATTCATTAGCTGTGACTGCAATGTGGCAGAAAAGGACTCAAAGAATCAAGGTATGCATTGGTATGATGAATGTTATGGATTTTCACTCACATTTCAATAGATTTGAAATGTCAAAGCTAAAAGGAAAGCTAATGCTTTCAATATTTCAAATCCATGTGTTGTAAATCTTTATGTTTCATATGTCAGGAGATATTGTGCTTGAAACTGTTTAGTTGTAGGAATCCATATTTCTAATTGATTTTTAATGTGCAATTCATATTTGGATCAAATGATTCTATTTTATTATTCCATTCAATGTTAGATTAAACCCCTGGAGTATGACATTATTCTGGAAAATCACTGGACACTTTCAGTTAAAATATCAATAAAACATAAAAAGAGTCAATCTACTAATGCAGTACTTGGTATAAAATAGAGCAGGTGAAGAAATAATGTCTGATTGTTTTTTCATGGAAACATACTTGTAGGTCATCTACCCACAAGAAAACAATCCTTGTACTTGGATTCTCTGGGGGAGTTGAAGGAAGCCATTAAAAAATGTTTGGACACAACAAGGTGAGGCTCCTTGTTTTAAAAGCATGCTAACAGACATGTCAACTATCGCTGCAAAACTGCTACACATTTATGGAAGATCAATGTAGAAATGATTCTTTTATTTCTGTTGGGCTTTCATGAGAAAAAAAGGCTGTAATTGTTCAAGGTGGACATGCGGTACTGTACAACACACAAAACAATGTGACAGTACATGGTGTGGAGTCTTTGCACTGAAAGTATGTTTGCTTTGCAGAGCAATGTCATCATCCTCACATTTAGAAACTGGAACACGACTGTCCTTTTTTGAACCAAGACAAATAACATTGCACTTTTTTCAGATGTCTAAAAGTCAGAAGTTGTGAACTTCCAGCAGGTTAATATCTCTATATGGTGACAGATAAGCTCATAATTACTAAGAGGCACAGCTTAACGTTCCGTTCAAATGTCTTTTTCTGTTTGCACAATGTCTCTTGCAAAAGGAAGACACAAGTTTTTCTGCCACAAAAGAGGTGATAAACAGACACAGAGTGGAAATCACTGTTACTCTTCTCCTGGAAACTGCTAGGAGATATTTTGGTATTTCATAGACTTGTCCATAAAAATCCTGTCAAATGTTACAGTTCTAGTAAATACTACCTAAATATGAAGAAAGTTTGGATGCATGACAACATCACACATGCTCTTATTTTTTCTGTCCTCTTTGTTTTTTTACCAGATGAGCTGACAGACAGATGTCACTTTTGTGGGGAACAGGAACATGAGTCAGTAACAGTCATCTCTAAATCTGAAATGGAATACTCTTTTGATCATGGGAATTGTCTTTAATGCTGATGTTAGATTCTTCTCTTATACCTAGGACTACTGTTTGATTTCTACCTTGGCTCCACTTGAAGTAATAATTGTTGAATTGATTCCAACAATAACACAACAATAACAATGTAGAGCTTCTTAAAGACGTCTTTTTTCAAACCTACATTCTGTGTCTTTCACATTCAGTGTGATGTTTGTTTGAGGTGCTTCCACTAAATGTGTGTTCAAGGCCCACCAGCAGAAGAGGATTTCATTTGTCTTGCTTGTTAAAGTCCTTAGCTGGATGTATAGTGTCTAGAGTGGTAACTGTTAAATAGCTGGACCGCTGTGTTAGTTGTGTTTGTTGTTTTTCTTATTTATCTTCAGCTGTATAGACTTTCTTTCCTTCAAACAAATGCTAAGTGATTGTGTTCTTCTTTATAGAAGTTATTGGTAAGTTGAGTAGGCATTGTTGTTTGAACTGAATAGTATTAAAGTGGATTACCTTTTTTCTGCTAGATGTATCTTTTTTATGTAACAATACTTCCTTTTTTAAATTGTTGTATAAACTGAGCATTTCTCTCAAAGAGCTGATAGCAGCATATTATCCCAGCAGAACTCTCAGACTGCAGGCTTACTTGTTGTTCCCAGAATTTCTAAAAGTAGAATGGCAGGCAGAGCCTTCAGTCATCAGTTGCTTCTCCTGTGGAACCAACACCCCCCCACCATGAATATCTTTCCAACTTTACCAAACTGTGTTTTGTTTCCTGATGTCGCTGTCATTTCTTGGCTTCATGCTGTCATTTGCAAGCATTTCACCATAAATAACACAATTCTGTCTTGTCCTTCACTAAACCAAATTTAAGGGAACTCTGGAGGTGTAGCCGGAGTTGTTTTTAGGTACTGATCAATCTTCACCAGTTTAGCGTTTTTCAGACGTCGTTCCCGTCAGTAATTTTCTCACTGCACACAAAAATAATGAATCAGGATGAGGCAGCGAGCCAACCTGAAGAAAGCGTGGACAAAGGAGGTCTGGATGTGGCCATCGAAGGAGCAAAGGATTTCTGAGGAAAGAGCAAAAAAAAGTGTTTTAACAATGTTTTATAGGTGGACTTGTGATTGTGTTCCTCTGATTTGATCCAGAATGTGAAAATCTAATGTTTCTAAGCTCACAGCCTCAGAGCAGACAAAGATCTCTGGCGTCCTCCTTATGGGGACGTGGACCCCAGGTTGGGAACCACTGATCTATCTGATCATGCATGTGTCCCATTGTGTGTTATATGTTCCTTGTTCTCCACCTTCCTCTTCTCCGTCCCTCCATCTCCCCTTCCTTCTACCTCTCTACCTCTTCTGTCCTCTCAACCTGCTGGACAGCAGCAGATGGGTCCTCCCATATAAAGAGCTGGGTTCTGCTTTCAAGGTTTCCTGTTAAAAGGGAATTTTTTCTGACCACTGTCGCCTTAGGGTTTGCTCTGGGGGTTCAGGCATATGGGTTCTGTAAAGCGTCTTCAGACAATTTAATCTGTAATTAGTGCTATACAAATAAAATAAAATAAAATAGAATTGAATGAGTTTCCAGTGTTGAATGAATGAAATGATGAGTTGGTGTTTATTTAGATTGTAGGATCAATTACATACTTGTTCTGTTTACTTTAAGTGCATACTGCAGTATACAGTAGGTACTAATTCTTATAGTATGCATACATACTGCATGTTTTCCTGCACACTGTATAATCTGGTTTTATAAATATGAGAACGGAAGAGGAGAACCACACTCCTGTGACGGAGACGCTTGGAGATCCCAAAGAATGCATCAGTTTTAAACTGAGAAACAGCAACAACAAGGTTTATTCAGCCGTTTAAGGTCAAACAAGGACAATGAAGTAGATTTACAGTCACAGAGCAGGCAGCAGTTTGAGCTTTTAACCTGCAGGGGGCGTTTTACAGATATTCACCTCATGTTTTACAACTTTAAACATGTACAGGACAACACAGGCTTCTGTAACATCAGTATAAACACGAAAGAAAAATGCACAAATGTTCATTCCTCCCTGAAGCTGAAGTGCCTCAAATGTGCAAGAAAGTGAAGTGTTGGTGTAATTACTGTCACTGCCAGAAGGGGGAGGCAAAGGTTCCACTGCAGGTTTAAACATGAGCAGTTCTGCAGACAAAAACCTTTTTTACTATCAGGACTCCAAAACCTGTCAGCAGCTCAGAAAGACGTGTTCTATTTGAAGAAAATGTAGAAATAAAAGTCAACAAAATGTCACCATTTCAGAGCCACACAACGGTAGAAAACAGACTGAAGCTGAATTCTAGACTTTAAACAGTCTGAGAACTGATCATGTGTGATGTGAACATCTGTGGGGAAAATGAACCAAATGTGAGATTAAAACTGTGACATTTAAATGTCAGGAATATGGAAATTCAACATGTAAATGGTTCAATATGTCTGCTATGTAGAGTCACCACTTTTTCTCTGGTGTTGGTAACACCTGTGGACACGTGGAAAATGTTTGGTTCAAGTTTTCTTTTCATTTTTGTGAAATAAAGAAATTCAATTCATTTTTGTCTTTTTAATGATTTTCTATCATAACTGTCATTCTGCAAAGATAACATTTCTGAGTTCTCTCTCCTTCTTCATGTTGTTCTGTTTCCAAAGAGCTGCAGGACTTTAGATTGAAAAATGAAGCACAGTGAAGAAAAACATGACGGGACCAAAAACTAGACACAAACTGCTGCTTGGAGTTCACAGGTTTAATGACGTGCAACAACTTCACTAACAAATGTTTAATTCTAGAAGATCTGCTGGACTGATTTCTCCACAAAAGCCCAGAAAAAGGTCAATGATGAATGTGAGAGTTCAGAAGTGAGTCCATGTGCAGCAGTGGCAGCTTGTTGTTCTTCTGGTTCCATCTAGAATTCATGGAAAACTGATCCTTGTTTTAACATCAGTTCACATCTGATTCCAGCATCATTTATTATCAGTGATAGAAAATGTTCCATAAATATGTAGAAAACCTGCTAAATATGTGATCAGCATGTGGATGAGTTGTTTTTATTGTGGCTTTGTGTCTGATTTCAGTCCTACTCTGCCCCCTGCAGGCTTCATTCATAATAACACCAAGTTAAACAGAGTCCAGCTGTTTTTTCTGCCATTCTTGTTGTTGAACACTTTGATCCCAGACAGTGTTGTGGATGTCGTCTGTGCTCTAGTTTGAATGCAGGAGTTTCTACAGGGAAAGTGCAGCGTTTTCATGTTTCAGTGTTAAAGGAGGAGTGAAGTGAAAATGTTTCCACAGGAGGAGAACTGATCTGTCTGTCCTCTCTGATCTCAGACACTTGACTGCACTTCAGGAAGAAGATGAAGATGAAGAGGAGGAGTTTAGTTTGTTCAATCAGCTGCTTTCACAAACACTAATGAAGTTCATATTTACTGAGCTCTTTCTCCAGTTTTGGTCCCTGAAGGAGGCCTTGTAGGGGTTTGTGATGCACAGATCAGAGGTCAGCTCTTTATCCTTCTCATATCAGACACACAATCAACCCTCCCAGTCAGATCAGCTTTATTTCAATACAAGTACAGTCAGACTCAATAATCATCTTAATAATTAACCTGAAAGCTGAACTTAGAACTCGTTTCAAAGCCTCACTTTGAGTCTCTCACACCCAACTGGAAAACACAAAAACCAGTTGTGTTGGTTGTTGTATTCTGAGTTTTTATCTGAGTTCTCAGAGTTCTCAGCTGATTGACTTCAGATAAAGTCCTGACTTTAACATCCATGTAGACTCTGAGAATGAAGCCTCAACTCTGCATTCAGTTCACTGTTAGACTCTAAATCTAATCTTTTAATCACAGCCTCCATCTTGTTCTGACAGTGAGTTTCACTGATTTGTGTTTATTCAGAGCTCAGTCGTCTTTTTCTGTTTGACTGGGTAGATTTTATTGAGTTTGTTTGATTTTAAAGTCTGTTTGGATGTTTGTGGCCATATTTGCTTCAGTTTTGTGAAATGTTAGTTGGTTTATCTGTTAAATGTGTTTCTGGGAGCATGTCTAACAGAGAGAACTTGAACTAATGTGTACTGTGAGTTTCAGACGCTGTGGTTATAAAATCAGTATTTTAGCAGAGCTCCAGCTTGAACTGACTCTGACCTGACTGCTGCTTAACATGGAGTTTTAATGAGCTGCATTTTAGTCTCATACTTGTTCTGACAACAGAAACAGAAAATATATGATTGAGAACAGCTTTATTGGACACATGATAATCACAGTTCACCCTTGGTTTAACCCTCCTGTTGTCCTCATTTACAGGCACCAAAAAATACTGTTTCCTGTCTGAAAAAAAAAATCAAAAATTCAGCAAAAAAAATCATTCAAATTTCTGAACACATGCAAAACCTTCAGGAACAAAATTCCAATAATTCCTTAAAAGTTTTATTTTTAAAAAATCCCCCAAATATGGCAAAAAAAATTTCCAAAAAATCCTAAAAATATCTAAAATGATTCCATATATAATATTTTCTTTTAGAACATTCACTAAAAAATCAAACAAAATCCAGCGAAATTCATTTGATTTTTTCTGTGAATGTTCTAAGAAACATTTTTAACATTTCTTTTTTTCACCAAAAAATGTTCAAAGATTTCCCAAAAATGTTGAAAATGTGGACATCAGAAGTTTCACTGTGAAAATGTGTTCCCCCCCACATTTTCAAGCTTTAAAATGAGTTAATTTTGACCTGCAGGACAACTCAAGGTTTCATCTTTACACAGCTAGAGACACATTACTGCAGCATTCATATAAATAAATGTTTTTCTGGTTCTCTTGAATGATTCCAGTTTCAGACTGAGTCACGTATCATCACTCTGAATTGTTTTACAGCTTTATAGAGCAGGACTTTGACCTGTAATAAACATTTAGTGCACAGCACAGTTCAGGAAAACATCTTTACAGTTTTTCTCCATTGCTAAGACACATTCCTGGAAAGCTGCTCTCCTTTTCCCTAAACTGTGAACACAAAACCCAGTTTTCAAGCTACATTCACAAAACCTCTGACTCTTCTTGCAAAACCAAACTTTCGCCCCAAAACAGTTCAATCTGTGCTCAAAACTGAACTTTTCTGTCAAATCATGCCTCAAGTCAATCGAAATTAAATACTGAGCAGTCACTAAACACTACATAGAAAAAATGAAAACACAACGCTCAGGACATGAAGCGGTAGAAATAAATGGTTATTTAGGCTAAATGCATGTTACAAAATAAAATACCTGGGCATTTGTAACACTTCTACATAGAAAAAAGAATTTGCAAAAAACAGAAATGCTTTGCATTTACATGTAGCACTTGTACGTAAAAATACAGTTTTTCTCAATTGCTAAAACACTAAACTCTATTGTCTGAACCAAATTCTCAGTTGTCTGAACCCACTTATTGAATCAGTCACTCTTTTGGCTAAACCATAAGCCCTTTTCACCTGTTTAGACACACCTTGTCAACACATTGTCATTGTGATGCGACTGTGTTGCATAATGGTGAGCACAGGTGGCAAAAGTCAAACACAGTTAAAGCTCAGGCGTCACCGGTTGAACACAACAACTCAAAACTGATCACACTTGTGGCTAATGACGTGAGGGTACATATAAGCCAGAGCACTGGTTTGTGAGGCACTACAATGGATAGAAATCTAAGAAGAGGAGCATGGATACGGCATGACAGGGGTTTTTCCTCCGTTGCCTGTCCAGAGAAAATGTGTCCTGTGATGTAGATGAAGTCCTGTGGCCTGACCCAGTACAGAGAAATGATGCTGTGGCAGAGTAATGCACTTCTGTTCTTTGTACTTCATTTGTAAATTTTTGTGCTTTATTTTTACATACAAGTGCTACATGTAAATGCACAGCATTTCTGTTTTTTTGCAAATTCTTTTTTCTATGTACAAGTGTTACAAATGCCCAGGTATTTAGTTTTGCAACATGCATTTAGCCTAAATAAACATTTATTTCTACCGCTTCATGTCCTGAGCGTTGTGTTTTCCTTTTTTCTATGTAGTGTTTAGTGACTGCTCAGTATTTAATTTAGATTGACTTGAGGCATGATTTGACAGAAAAGTTCAGTTTTGAGCACAGATTGAACTGTTTTGGGGTGAAAGTTTGGTTTTGCAAGAAGAGTCAGAGGTTTTGTGAATGTAGCTTGAAAATTGGGTTTTGTGTTCACAGTTTAGGGAAAAGGAGAGCAGCTTTCCAGGAATGTGTCTGAGCAATGGAGAAAAACTGAAAAGCACAAAAATTTACAAATGAAGTCCAAAGAAAAGAAGTGCATTACTCTGCCACAGCATCATTTTTCCGTACTGAGTCAGGGCACAGGACTTCATCTACATCACAGGACACATTTTCTCTGGAAAGAAGGACCCAGTGTGTCTGATCCAGCCCTAACATGCATCAACAGAAACATCACCACATGTCAAGACCACTGATGGCAAAAGATTTTACCAAACTATGTTAACTGTGGTTATAAAATCAGTATTTTAGCAGAGCTCCAGCTTGAACTGACTCTGACCTGACTGCTGCTTAACATGGAGTTTTAATGAGCTGCATTTTAGTCTCATACTTGTTCTGACAACAGAAACAGAAAATATGTGATTGAGAACAGCTTTATTGGACACATGATAATCACAGTTCACCCTTGGTTTAACCCTCCTGTTGTCCTCATTTACAGGCACCAAAAAATACTGTTTCCTGTCTGAAAAAAAAAAAAATCAAAAATTCAGCAAAAAAATCATTCAAATTTCTGAAACTTTGCAAAACCTTCAGGAAGAAAATTCCAATAATTCCTTAAAAGTTTGTTTTAAAAAAAATACCCCAAATATGGCAAAAAAAAATCTTCCAAAAAATCCTCAAAATATCTAAGGGGATCATATCAATATCAGTAAAATTTCTAATATTTGCTTTCAGAACATTCACAAAAAAATCAACCAAAATCCAGCGAAATTCGCTGGATTTTGGTTGATTTTTTTTATGAATGTTCTAAAGAAACCTTTTTAACATTTCTTTTTTTCCACTAAAACTTTTTTATATGTTTTTTTTCTTCACATTTTCAAACTTTAAAACAGGTTAATTTTGACCTGCAGGACGACACAAGGTTTATCATTTCCACAGCTAGAGACACATTACTGCAGCATTCATATAAATAAATGTTTTTCTGGTTCTCTTGAATGATTCCAGGTTCAGACTGAGTCACGTATCATCACTCTGAATTGTTTTACAGCTTTATAGAGCAGGACTTTGACCTGTAATAAACATTTAGTGCACAGTTCAGGAAAACATCTTTATTGCACCAAACGGTTTAGTCCATCTGATGAAAGTCTTGTGATCTGAGGAATATATTCATTCAAATCTTCTGACTCATTAAAGGTAAGCTGCTGCTACTTTTCTATCACAAACTAAAACAAAGTGTCCAGAAATAATGATTCTTTTTAAGCACACTGGAAGATTGCTGAGTCGTGGTTTTCTTGCTGATCATTGTTGCTGCTTTCAGCTCTTGATCTGTGTCTCAGGAAAATCAACGGACTGAATTCAAATCAAGGCTCTGACATTTGAGTTTGAAGTGTTGATGCAGAAATGATTTGAGTCACTGAATTTCTACACAGAGTGAGTATGATGATGACTTTTAGTAGAAATCAGTGATATTTGAACTAAATGAGCTGACTGACTGCAGCAGCAGAAGACAGTAGAAGCTTCAACTTTATTATTGTTGATCGGACACTGAGGTTGTTTAGAAAATGGAGTTTTAAACCAAACAGTTCAAACATTCAGTACTTTTAAATCCACATGAACCCTAAATATAATCATGTGGTGTTTTATCACACTGTTGTGACTGAATGTGATCTTTTATTTTTGACTTTGTCTTTGTTCATCTTCAGTCATAAAGAAAAATGAGTGTGTGCTGCTGCTGTTTGGGATTCTGGCTGTTCTTCCTTTACAGTCTTCCAGCTGTCACATGTGAAATGATGAACTGCTCCAGATAATTTAGATGTTTTGTTGCATCTTTTCTGAAATCACTATGAAGTCTTTTGTAGCTTGTAGTTGAAAAATGAGTCCAGATTTAGGAGCTTTCATTCAGCTCAATACAGCAGCTGTAACATTGTTCATGGACAGATTATCAGGAGTCCTATAGACACTGATTTATAATATGAATATACGAATACAAGGTAAAAACAAGCAAACTGATTGAACCTGATTTAAATCTGGCTGTTGTTCATGTAGTGATACAGCACTCCTGGCAGATTTACATTTTTAGGATTCACTGTAAACTCCAGACTGACATGATAAACAGCACTCAACAAGTTTATTAAACCATCTGTCATTAAATGAGAAAACACAAATATTTTAGAAATCTGTCAAAAACCTGTCTTAAACTAAAAATTATATTGTTATTTATCAGGCAAATAACAAAATGGATCAACTAAACAGTCCTTATGGTAATCTTAAATCTTCATATTTTCAATAACTTCCTTTGGCCCTGATAACAGCTTACATTCTTGCTTCCATTGTTTTTAAGGACTTTTCCACACTCTCTTTTGTTAATGAGTTCTAAATAGTTTCTAGCTGTTCCCAGAGACTTGCTTTGGATGAAACTTTTGTGTGATCTATTTTATAATTCAATAAATCCCAGATCTGTTCAGTAGGATTCCAGTCTAGACGATTACTTGGCTGGTCCATCACTTCCAGAACTCCAGTTTCCTTTTTCTTGGTCCAGTAGTCTCTGCACAGCTTTGAAGTCTTCTTGGGGTCGTTGTCTTCCTCGTATTTGCATTCACAATCAATCAGGTTCAATCCAGAAAGGATTCCATGATGCACCAAGATGTTGTGGTCCACCTTCTTGTTCACAATAATCATCCATTTGAACTAATTCGCCCACAAAAGGAACTCCATACCACAATGAATCTCCACTGTGTTTCACTGTGGGTCAGTGCTTCCAGCATCAAAACATTCTCCAGTTTTTCTGTGGACATAAACACCATGATGCTGACCAAAGAGTTCAAACTTCTGCCCAGAGTACCTTCCTCCAGTCATTTATGCTCCAGTGTTTGTGGCACATTTTAGGTGTTTGTGAATGTTTGCAGGCCCCAATAATGACTTCTTATCAGCTTTTCTTCCCATTAATGAGCTCTATAGAAAGTGGTGTGTATAGACGGACAGCTGAACTTTGACTCTGCGCTTGAATAAAGAGGTTAAAGAAGAGGGGAGGAGTGTAGAGCTGAGTTTGTAGGAGGGACCATCATTAAGAGAAGTGAGCAGTTCCTGGTTTGTCAGAGAAGAAAGAAGAGAAGCAGCATTAAAGCATCAGAGCCTCAACATGAAAGTCTTCCACACTTTTTTCTGCATAATGTATAATGTTCTTCATTTACTGCAGTATTGTACCTACAGTATCCACCATTTGCTCCAGTATTTACCAGTATTTTCTGTCTCTTACTGTGGAATTTTACTTGTAGCGTTCATCATTTTCTTCAGAATTCTACCTCCAATATTCATCATTATCTGCATAATTTAACCTTTAACATTCATTTTCTGCACTATTCCACTTGTACTATTCATCATTTTCTGCAGTATTTATTTGTAATATTCATAATTTTCTGCAGAATTTATTTGTAATAGACATTATTTTCTGCAGAATTCTTACCTCTATTATTCTTCATTTTCTGCACTATTCACCTGTAAAAGTCACTATTTTCTACAGAATATCAACCTGTAATATTCATGATTTTCCTCAAATTTTCACCTGAATTATTCATTTACTGCAGTATTCTACCTGTAATATTTATCACTGACTGCAGTATTCTAAATGAAAATTTCATAGTTTACTGCAGTAATTACCTGTATTTTCCATCTTACACTGCAGAATTTTACCTGTAAAATTCTTCCTTTTCTTCATTATTCCACCTGTTATATTCATCATTTTCTGCACTTTCTACCTGGATTGTTCATAATTCTAAACAATTTTCTGCCTGTGATATTCATCATTTTCTGCAAAATTCAACCTGTAATCGTCATCATGTTCTCTAAATTTCCACCTGTAAAGTCATCTTTTACTGCAGGATTATTCCTGATTTACTGCAGTATTTACCTTAAAAATCATTATTTACTGTTGTATTTTACCTGTAGTATCCATCATCTACTGCAGTATTTTACTTTTAGGATTCATCATTTTCTGCAGTATTCTACCTGTAGTATTCTGTTTTCATTACAGTGTTTTATCCATAGTACATGTGCAGAGTTTACCTATGGATTTACCGCAGTATTTACCTGTAACATTCATTATTTACTGCAGTATTCTATGTGTAATATTTATAATTTACTTGAATAATTCACTTTACACTTCACCATGTTGAACAGAAGGGAGGAATTTCAAACTGAATTCACGTTTTTATGACCAAATTTCAGCCAGAAGTTAGAAATGAATGCAAAATAAGATACAACCACTAAATCTAGCTTTTCTGTTCAGGAATGCAAGAAAATAACTGTAATTTGGCATCTTAATCACAGAATAATAATGTGCTTTCTACTTCTTTTTTAAAGCATTAAATCTGAAAATTCATGGCAAACAACAATAGTTATATTTAGCATTAAAGATGTCATTTTGATGAAAGAACTTGGACATACTGGTGGATTAACCATTACAGAAACATAAAAATATTGATGTTAATTAGAGTCTAAACTCAGATATCAGACATGTTAAAAACATGCAGCCTAACCATCATAAACATCCTGTTTAAAAGCTTCTAATGATGATGTCAGGGCTAATTACACTATAAATTACAAACATCTTTGGTCACAGTTACTGAGTTCTAAGAAACATTAAATTCCTCAAAGACAAACCTTTGCTGTCAGTACAGACATTCAGTTGTGTGTTTGACCAGATAAAAGCAGCTGCAGATGGATAGAAACTGGGAGACATTTCCTTTAAAATATTCCTAGAACTTGTCATAAATCCAAAGATGTGAGCAGTTCTGATGATGTGCGAGTTTTGTTCTAATGCAAAGCAACCTGTCAGCTCACAGTTCTTCAGACTTTCTACCTCCACCAGCAACATTCATTCAGTTTTATTTACAGACATTTGATTCAGTTTTATGTTCACACTTTACATAATGAGGTGAATTTATACAGAGAAACTGGCTCTGAAGTAAATATTAATGGAATATTTCCTTAAATGTAGTTTCTGCATGATCAGATAAACACTTTTACTGTAATGAAACTTCTTACCAAATGTTCTGTAGTCTGGAGCCACAACAGAGACGTTATAGTTTGTTGTTTCAGATCAAATTTAATATTGAAAAAGAAAACACAACTGATAACAGACAACACTGGTATCAAGATAAAACAACAATAAAACACAGATTTGAAGGAATAAATCAGAAAACTCTCACTGAAAGTCATCAGAATATAAAAATAGAAATAATTGTGAATATCTGTGTTTTATCTTTCAGTTGAACTTTTCTCACAAACATTTTTCTTTCACTGCCAACACAAGTTGTTTTATGAGACATATTTCAATTCCAAGTTTTCTTTTCACTGACAAACTTCTCGTATTCTGATTCTGTTTGGACCCAGAAGTCCATCACTGTAAATTCAGACCTTAATAAAAATACGATGAGACAAAAGAGGGTTTTGGGGAAAAACGATGAGATGTTGAGTTTGGATGTCAGAACAAGATGGAGGCTGTGATTAAAAGATTAGATTTAGAGTCTAACAGTGAACTGAATGCAGAGTTGAGGCTTCATTCTCAGAGTCTACATGGATGTTAAAGTCAGGACTTTATCTGAAGTCAATCAGCTGAGAACTCTGAGAACTCAGATAAAAACTCAGAATACAACAACCAACACAACTGGTTTTTGTGTTTTCCAGTTGGGTGTGAGAGACTCAAAGTGAGGCTTTGAAACGAGTTCTAAGTTCAGCTTTCAGGTTCATTATCAAGATGAATATTGAGTCTGACTGTACTTGTATTGAAATAAAGCTGATCTGACTGGGAGGGTTGATTGTGTGTCTGATATGAGAAGGATAAAGAGCTGACCTCTGATCTGTGCAGGTTCAGACTGGTTTGTGCTTTGAGCTGTTTGGTTCCTGCAGAGCTGAAGAAGGACGACGGTGGAGCTCAGGAGAGGAGCAGAAAGCTGTTGGACTGCAACAAGTTGAGTAAGTGGACCTTTGATTTGTGTTTGTCGGCAACAAGCTGCCGTTTGTCTGCTGCTGTGGACGTCCACAATCAGCTGGTGGGTCGCTGGTCTGGGATGAGTTGATTGAGAAACAGAATGAAATGTTCAGATCCAGTCAGCTGTGTGTTTGACTGAGACTGAAGACTGACGGCTGAACTTTGTGTGTTTGTGTCCTCAGGTGGCTGCAGGTTTTCACCAACATGGAAAGGTATGACAGTCAGCTGAGCCTCACAGTTGTGTGTGAACTCTGGATGGAGTCCAATAAAGAGATTTAATGATGAAGCTGCATCCTGACAGCAGCTCCAGCAGGATGCTAGTCTGGACTCTGATTTATGACTTGGTGTTGGTGCTGCTTCAACTTCCAGCTGTGTTGGTTGTTGTCAAGCTGCTGGTTTGTGCTGCACTTACTGAGCTGCTGGTTTTCATGTCTGTCTACCAGGATCCATCAGAACCCAGGACCAGAACCAGAACCAGGACCAGAACTCAGTCTTCGCTCCATGAAGAGTTCTCGCTCAAGGGGCGCCGCCATGTTCTTTGAAAGACAACAACGTGCTGCTGGGGAGAAGTAAGACACTGACACTGTAGTTCACCCTCACAAAGACACACAACATGAACACAACGAGACTCGACTAATTTCTTCTGCACTTATTGAGCTGGATTTTCTCTCTGTCTGTCAGGATCCATCAGATCCCAGGACTAGGACCAGAACCAGGACCAGGACCACGACCAGGACCAGAACCAGAACCCAGCTGTGTGTCTATGAAGAGTGATCAATCAAAGGATGACATCATTAACTTTAAAAGACAACAACGTTCTGCTGGACAGAAGTAAGATTCTGTAGTTCATCCTCACAAAGACACACAACATAAACACAAAGAGACTCGGCTCATTTTTCTGCACTTACTGAGCTGATGGTTTTCCTCTCTGTCTACCAGAATCCATCAGATCCCAGGACCAGGACCAGGACCAGGACCAGGACCAGGACCAGAACCCAGCTGTGTGTCTATGAAGAGTGATCAATCAAAGGATGACATCATTAACTTTAAAAGACAACAACGTTCTGCTGGACAGAAGTAAGATTCTGTAGTTCATCCTCACAAAGACACACAACATAAACACAAAGAGACTCGGCTCATTTTTCTGCACTTACTGAGCTGATGGTTTTCCTCTCTGTCTACCAGAATCCATCAGATCCCAGGACCAGGACCAGGACCAGAACCAGAACCCAGCTGTGTGTCTATGAAGAGTGATCAATCAAAGGATGACATCATTAACTTCAAAAGACAACAACGTTCTGCTGGACAGAAGTAAGATTCTGTAGTTCATCCTCACAAAGACACACAACATGAACAAAACAAGAACACAGAGGTTTAATCCTAACCCTTTAAGAGCGATGATTCAATAGGTTTTTAAATTCACTTCAAAGGAGATGGAGCTCCTGCTGCTCAGAGGTAATTGATATATAAATGCTGTAACTGTATAAAATGTCAGTGAATCAGTTTTATTGTCTTCATGAATGGATCCTCAAACACATGCTGAGTCTTTGTCACATCCATGGAAATGTTCCTGTCAGAGAGGAAAGAATGGATGCTGTGGTTCTGTGGTGAAGCAGCTGCAGGACACCAGCTGATCCAGCAGGTGGCGTCTTTGTGCTTTGGCTCAAACAGAGTAGACAGGAAGCTGCACTCAGGTTTCAGGTGCTGCTGGATGGAGGAGGACAAATAGCAAACAGTGAACACTGCTGTGATGTCCTGGAGAGACATTTGGCTTCATGCAGGTTTGTGGATGCTGGTTAGGGATTGTTGCATTGACAAAGTGAAGAAGTTGTGCTGTGGTCAGTGAACTTAAAGCCAGAGGGAAGAAGTTTGGACTTTGTTTCTCTGTAAACTGGTGTTGTGTTTCTTATCTGGTTAGTTTTGGGGCAGTTTCTCTGAGTTAAGATTGATTAACTTATTGATTAGTCCTCATTAGGGCTGTAGGGTTTGTGGTAAATGTCTTTTTCCATTTTTTTCTGATGGACATTTGTTTGATTGATTTGATTTGTGATGTTATTGTTTGAGTCAAGCTTCAGTTTAATGTTTAGTGTGTAAAAGATTTAAACAAGTAATGAAGCTCCATCATGAGACAGCATCAAACTGTGACTGTAACAGCAGCAGGAATCTGTAAAACCACTGACACACAGTTTAAACTCTGTGTTGTTGAACTCAGATCCTAAAATGCAGCATTCATGATTTGCTAACGGCTTTATTTCAAACTACCATTTTGATCAGAAATCTTTTAATGTTTCAGCTGCAGTCGTCGTCCTTAAAGACTTTTCTCTTGTCAAAGTGAAACATGTTGTTTGGAGTGTAGCTCACTCTGATTGGTTCTCTCTCCAGTCACATGTTAATGAGGTCACTAGGAGCTGATGTCATCACATGCAGAGTGACAGATCAGAAACATTTTCATTATCGATTGATCAGATGATTGATTTAGTGCATTAATAAGTCTGTGAAACTTCAATATGTCCATGTTCTGTTTGACCAAAAGCATCACAATGTTCTGTTTGTAAAGAAAAACAAAAGCAGCAAATACTTCATTTTATCATGATGGGTTTTTGTTGTGTTTTTTGTCTCCATTCTTAGCCCTTTTACTCTTAAACTTTACTGCTTGGCACTTTTGCACATCCATTTTAATGTCCATGTTGTGTTTTGTCATGACCCTGTCAGTCTGTAACTCAGTGTTGTATTGTTGTATTGTCTAGTACAGGTCCATTAGTGTTGTTTGTCAGTGAATCAGTTTTGTTTTATTTTGTTGTTTTAGGACAGGTCTCTCATTGAGATTATCTGGAGAAATGAAAATTAAATAAAATCAAATTTCTTTGTAGTTCTAGTGCTTCTTTCTGCCTTATCTATATCCAGCTGTTATGTGTGAATTTCTCTGGTGAGGGATAAATACAGTTGATCTTATCTTAATCCTCTGGCTTTTCCAGCCCACTCTGTGGAACATACAGGCTACTAAACACCATCATTCTGTTATGGTGAAAAACGCTCTGACTTGTTATTCTTCAAATGAATTCATTATTATTGAACATAGTGACAGCTGGACTTGTTGTGGTGGAACATTAGCATGCAGAGAGACAACCACTGTGATTAAAATGATAATTCCCTGCAAAAAAAAACTATTAGCGCTGCAATATTGTGTGATCCAGCAGCTAAACTTGTGTTTCCGTTAGATTTTAAGTGCAGTCGTTTGCTGCCTGGAGGTTGCTGTTGTTTCCTGTAACAAAGAAAACATGAACACACTGATAGTGGAAATGGGAAGAATTCAAACGGAGATAATGGTCCAATAGCAGGTTGATAGCCACAACCTTTCCTCATGGTTAGACTGCTGTAACTTACTGTACCTGGTATTGGTCCATCCTCACTGTCTGGTCTGCAGCTGCTTCAGAATTCTGCTGCCAGACTTTAAATACAGTAACTTTATTAATCCCTGAGGGGAAATTCAATTAATTATAAATAATTAATTATTTTTAACTGACACCAAAACAAAGGATTATTACGTGGGGAAGTCTGAGAACCCAGATGCAGGCACAAAAGCAGACAAGCTGGTTGTAGCAGAAAATGGAACTTTATTTAGAATGAACCAAAACCTAGGGATGCAAGCTAGGGAGGAACTATGGATAGGCAGAGATGAAGGACTGAAAACTGACTAAATCTAATTGGAAAAAAAGGCAAGACGACCAAAATCAACAAAACTCTGGACTAACAACAGAGGGGAAAATCTAAGTAAACCACAAATGAATAAACTAAACTACTCCAACAAAACTGGGTAGTTAAAACAAGAAGGAACAAAACTGAAGGGGAAGGTGAGCAGACTCGGGAAATCCAGGAAAAGGTGGAACACAAAACAGAGTTTCAGCAGGTTGGAGACAGAATAGAAACAGGTGGGAATCCAAACAGGGAAGGTAAGTCCAGGTGGAGGAAATAAACAGGAACCAGTGGGAGTACAGGGGTAGAACTGTGTCCATGAAGCATGGAGATGATGCAGAATGAAAGAGTCTATGGTCCAGCAGGGAGTCAGTGACTGAGCTGGGTTTATATAGTGGTGGTGTAATTGAAGACAGGTGAGGTAAATGGACTGATCAGTGCAGGTGAATCACAGAGCAGTAATCAGGAGTGCAGGCAGGTGAGAGAGAGTGAGACAGGCAGAAAGACAGAGACCAACAGATGCAGACAGAGGGAGAGACAGAGGTACGAGACAAGGACAGAGAGATGACATGGGACGAGTGAGGGAGAGATGTAGGAGAGAGAGACCAGAGAGAGTGAGAATAGGGAGAGACAGATGACAGACAGGAAAAAGGAGGGAGAAAGAAGAGAGAAGCACTGAGAAGAACAGGGACAGGAGCAGGACCATAACAAGGAAAGCTTTAAACCTGTCCTCTTGAACTATGTATGAAACCATGCAAGGGTTGGAGCCTGGGGACATTTCTGAACCTCTTTGCTCCTCCTCCACCTCAAAGCCTCATATCAGCTTGATCAGAACAACTGCTAATAACTGTTCATGACTGAGGCTGCTGGGAGGTCCAACCTTTACAGTCGGGTCAGAGTCCAAAGCTTTGGAGCAGCCTTCCTCTTTCAGTCTGATAATATTTTCACATCAAAACCTTGATGTTCGTGTTTTCAATGGCTTTTGGCTGCTCTCAATGGTAAAAAGATTTCATATTTATTTTAAAATTTGATCTTACAAGTTACTATCCTCTTCTGCCTGTTCTAGTATTTTATCGCATTTTATTTTGTTTTACTCATTGATTTTACTAGTTTTATATTGTCTATTATAATTTGTTCTGTCTGTCTGCATATGTTTTTTCTACCTATCTGTCAGAAATGTGCTGTATAAATGCATTTCATCTGATGTAATTTGTCTGTGTGGACAGATGTACTGAGATCTAACTGTTGATGTTGATCCACAGAGTGGACCAGCAGAACTCAGAGGTTCCCAGAGTTCAGTCTGACCAGCAGCATCACCTGGACTCCATATTCATGGTGAGTTCATGGACAACAAGTTGTTCTCCATCTGTTGTGTTCAGGCGTCTCCATGCTGCTCTTTGTAGACCAGTGGACTGTCAGTGTGTCCAACATGGATCTGATGTTTGGCTCCATGATTTCACTCTGATGGACTCATTCACACATTTCTCTGTTCCAGCTGCTGGAGGACAACATGGTGACTTTTGTGAAGAAGGAGCTGAAGAAGATGCAGAAGGTTGTGAGTCCAGATTACCCAGAATGCTCAGAGAGTCAGAGGGAGGATGAGGGGGAGTTGGAGGGTGATGATGAAGATCAGAGGAGCAGCAGAGAGATGCTTCAGCAGATCACAGTGTTGTTCCTGAGGAGGATGAAGCAGGAGAAGCTGGCTGACCGTCTGCAGAGCAGTAAGAGGATTTGTGTAAAGACTGAAGCTGCTGATCAACAGAACATTTACTAAAGTCTCAGAATATCTTCACAGAATCATTCTTTAGGAGGATGAACTGCTGTAATGTTTACTGTCATTTATTCATTGATCTCATGTTGTTTTTTCATTCAGAACTTGCCGCTGCAGTTTGTAGACGTAAACTTAAATGTGGTCTAAAGAAAAAGTTCCAGAGAGTGTTTGAGGGCATCGCTAAAGCAGGACAGTCGACCCTCCTGAATGAGATCTACACAGAGCTGTACATCACAGAGGGAGGGACTGCAGAGGTCAATGATGAACATGAGGTCAGACAGATTGAAGCAGCATCCAGGAAAGCAGACAGAGCAGAAACAAGCATCAGACCAGAAGACATCTTTAAAGGCTCACCTGGAAGAGATGGACCAATCAGAACAGTGATGACAATGGGAGTGGCTGGCATCGGGAAAACAGTGTTAACACAGAAGTTGACTCTGGACTGGGCTGAAGACAAAAGCAACCAGGACATCCACTTCATGTTTCCATTGACTTTCAGAGAGCTGAATGTGCTGAAAGAGAGAAAGTTCAGCTTGGTGGAACTTGTTCATCACTTCTTCAGTGAAACCAAAGCAGCAGGAATGTTCAGGTTTGAAGACTTCCAGGTTGTGTTGATCTTTGACGGTCTGGATGAGTGTCGCCTTCCTCTGGACTTCCACAACAATGAGGTCCTGACTGATGTTACAGAGTCTACCTCAGTGGATGTGCTGCTGACAAACCTGATCAGGGGGAAGCTGCTTCCCTCTGCTCGCCTCTGGATAACCACACGACCTGCAGCAGCCAGTCAGATCCCTCCTGACTGTGTGGACATGGTGACAGATGTCAGAGGGTTCACTGACCCACAGAAGGAGGAGTACTTCAGGAAGAGATCCAGAGATGAGGAACAGGCCAGCAGCATCATCTCCCACATTAAAGCAGCACAAAGCCTCCACATCATGTGCCACATCCCGGTGTTCTGCTGGATCACTGCTACAGTTCTGGAGGAGCTGCTGAGAACCAGAAAGGGAGGAGATCTGCCCAGAACCCTGACTGAGATGTACATCTACCACCTGGTGGTTCAGACCAAAGTCAAGAAGGTCAAGTATGATGGAGGAGCTGAGACAGATCCACACTGGAGTCCAGACAGCAGGAGGATGATTGAGTCTCTGGGAAAACTGGCTTTTGAGCAGCTGCAGAAAGGAAACCTGATCTTCTATGAGTCCGACCTGACAGAGTGTGGCATCGATATGGAAGCAGCCTCAGTGTACTCAGGAGTGTTCACACAGATCTTTAAAGAGGAGAGAGGACTGTACCAGGGCAAGGTGTTCTGCTTCATCCATCTGAGCGTTCAGGAGTTTCTGGCTGCAGTCTACATGTTCCACTGTTACACCAACAGGAAGGAGAAGGTTCTGGAAGACTTCCTGGGAAAAGACTGGAAAGATGAGGGGAGAGACACTCTGGATGTGTTCCTGAACAGAGTCATGGAGAAATCCCTGAGAAGTAAAAATGGTCACCTGGACCTGTTTGTTCGCTTCCTTCATGGCCTCTGTCTGGAGTCCAACCAGAGACTCTTAGGAGGTCTGCTGGATCAGACAGAGAACCATCCAGAAATGATCCAGAGAGTCATCGACAACCTGAAGAAGATGAACAGTGATGAAATGTCTCCAGACAGGAGCATCAACATCTTCCACTGTCTGATGGAGATGAAGGATCTCTCAGTACATCAGGAGATCCAAGAGTTCCTTCAGTCAAAGAACAGATCAGAGGAGGAACTCTCTGAGATCCACTGCTCAGCTCTGGCCTACATGCTGCAAATGTCAGAGGAGGTTCTGGATGAGTTGGACCTGAACATGTACAGAACAACAAAGGAGGGAAAACGGAGATTGATTCCAGCTGTGAGGAACTGCAGAAAGTTTCGGTGAGTCCAGATGTAATGAACATGATCAGTGAGTGTAGATCAGTTGTTCAGTTCTTCAGATCTTCTCATTAGAACATCTCATTATTCTGAATGTTCCATTTATTTATTCCAAACATAACATGTCAGCTGTGTTTAGTCTCAGATGTTCTTGAGCCGTTTCAAACGCTGTGAAAATGTCAGTCACAAATTTTCTCCTTCATCCTTTACATACAGTTAGAGGTGAGATCACTGAGCTAAAGACATCAGCTTTTTCTGTTGGAGGATTTTTGATTTGGTTCTGACATTTAGGTCCTGAAATGTAAAATAAATGAATGGATGTCACTGATGAAGCTGGCCGTATGGAAAGAACATTGAAAGAGGGTTTGACGTTAACTTCATGTAAATGAAGTCGACGTTCCATCGTACTGACTCACGTCACACTCTATCAGTAACGTTCATCACAACAACATCTTTGGATGAGCTAATCTATGCAGAGCTCTGCTAATCTGAAGGCAAAGTACTTTAAAACAGCAGAAGTCTGTCCATGCAGTGGTGCAGGTCAGTTTTCTAAGGTCAGATGATAAGCTGTATTGGGTGAACAAGATTGTTTTGGTTCGTTCCACTCACGTGGATCTACATGAACTCTGCTTTATAAGATATATCTATTGCTAATTAGTACCCAAAAAAAGTTTCTACTGACTGTTTCCAGTCATTGTTTAATAATTAGCGTTTTTGTGTCGGTCTTTTTTTTTTACTGTGGCGTCGTGATATTTACACGGGCGGACTAGGATTTGCTAGTCTGGGAATACCCAGACTGCCTGTGCACTCATTGTCATTTCGTTTACTAGGCAGTCTGGCGACCTGGGGTTGAATTTGTCCCTGAGTCAGGGATCCAATCACAGGACGGGGAGGGACAGTTAGACGATGACGCACACTAAGCGACTACGCGCAATGCATGATGGGTTGTTCATAACAAAAAAAGATGGCGGCGGCTGCGTTCGACCAAGCATTGGACAGAGTTCTGAATAGTTTAGAAAGACCGTTTATTTTAAAACAAGAACAGCGTTTGGCCTTAGAAGCTTTTGTCAACAAAAAGAAAGATGTATTAGCTTTACTGCCCACGGGATTTGGCAAGAGTCTAATTTACCAGTTAGCTCCGTTAGTTGCGAAGGAAATCGGATCTATCAAGACCCCTGTTGTTGTGGTAGTGTCGCCATTGATTGCCTTGATAGAGGATCAGATAAAGGAAGCAGCCGACCTCGGGATTTCTGCGACTCAGTTGGGCCTCGGGGAAGAAAAAGACATAAAGAGTTGCCGGTACCAGGTGGTGTTTGGCAGCCCCGAGGCATGGCTAAGCGCCAAGTGGGAGAACATGCTATCCACCGAAGCATACAAGACCAACCTTATAGGCATCGTCGTGGATGAAGTCCATCTTACATACAAGTGGTAAGTGTTATTAATATAAACTAATTAGTGTCAGAAGGGGAGCGTGTGTATGTAGAAAGATGAGGTGTGTTTAATACTTATATCGTTATACCTGTACCTACTGTGGCAGAGATAGCGTTTTACTTTTCACTTTAAATCTACTGTCTAAACTTCTGCTGAGCACATCCAAACCACTTATTTAAAGTAGTTGAAGCTCCAGTCAGAATTGTGACAAAATGTGAAATACACACGCCAAATACTTCCTTAGGACATATTGAACATTTCTAAGCTATACCTGTGTTTTTCTCTTTTCAAACAGGGGGAATGCGGGGAGAGGACAAAAGGCCTTCAGAGAAAGCTTTGCAAGGTTGGGGGAACTTCGAGCAATCGTCAAACCAGGTTGGTAATCTGTAACACTATCTACCTGTGATTTTGTACTACAGATGAAAGTCTGATGACTTAATCTCTAGATATACATATATATATACTCTAAATATACAGGTTTTAACCTTTCAATGATGTATCACATTAAAAACCATGTCTTATAGTAAGACATTACAATATATATAGCAGTGATTAAGTATTGTCTTCTATTTATTTTAAAGTAGCTCTTTTCAAAGTACTGCTTAAATATCATACTATGTATACACTGTAATTAAATATTGCAAAAATGTGGTGATCTGCCTGCCCTGAAAATTATTTCAGTGTTATTGAGGTATTGAATGTGTGTATGTTTTTCTTCAGGAACACCTGTATTGGCTTTGACTGCATCAGCTGATTTGCACTCAAGAGACATTGTGAGAAGACGGCTACACTTCCAGAATGCAGTCAACATTATTGTTAGCCCCAACAGACCCAACATTAGACTTGCTGTAAGGCGGCTTGTGACAGACTCTCTAGACTGCTTCGACTGGCTGGTGAAGAACTTGAAAGAGAGAAGACTGGATATGTTACCAGTCATTATATACTGCCGTACAATAAACACTGTGACAAGAGTATTCCTCCACCTGAAGTCTGAACTTGGGGACAGTGCCTGGGTAGGCGAAGAGAAAAAAGGTGACAATCTCCTTATTGGGATGTTTCACAGCCACACTCTACCTGTAAACAAGAGTAGGGTACTGTCTTCAATTAACGGAGAAGGGAACTGCAGAGTGGCTGTGGCAACTACAGCACTTGGAGTTGGCCTAAATTTCCCCAAGGTCTCCCATGTGATCATGTATGGCTTACCAGAGGACCCAGAGGCCATTCTCCAGCAGGTTGGAAGAGCAGGCAGAGATGGCTCTCCTGCTCATGCTGTTCTTTACGCAAACAAACAGGTTGCCAACACTGACAATGCAGCAAAGACGGTTCTTCAAGAAAGCCTAAATGGGTGTTTTAGGAAGGCCCTATATTCACATTTTGAGGAAGAGGTATCTAGTATTAAGCCGGGACATTCTTGCTGTACTTTTTGCCATACAGTATGCAAATGTAACTCTGACTGTTGCTCTGTAGCTACACCCAGTTTTGAAATGTCAAAAAAGAATCTATCACCTGTCAGATGCAGAAAAGTCACATTGCATGAACAGGGACAGGTCAAAGAGCTGTTGGAGAAGTATAGGGACAGTCTAATTCCACCAGATGAACACCTGTACACAAATGTCTCACTCTGCACTGGTTTCAGCAATGTGCTAATTGAAACAGTTATTGAAAGCCTTCCTGAAATATTTAACATAACTGACATTATGAGCAATCTTCCTGTATTTGACATAAAACATGGCCAGGAAATTCTCCGGATCGTTCACAAAGTGTTTAAAGACTTTGATTTGTGTGACTTCCCAGACACTTGTGAAGAACTGTATTTGCCACCTGATATAGACTTCACCGGATACTTTGATTTTCAGGATGAGGATGAAGACACTACCAAGTCATTAAGCAGCATTGCATCAGGCTTGTCTTTGCTCCCCCTCTCAGATTAATTTCTGAACTAATGTAAATAACTGTTGTCCATGTCACCTTGAATAAAAATTCTATTGTTAAACTCAATATATGCTTTATTGTGTCACTTGAAAACTCAAATAACCAAATCAAGGTTTGAAGGAAAAAATAGTTTTAATAAAATGTTAATAAATTTAAAACAGAAATCGCTTGTTTAAATATATAGCTATTTACAATGCCAACAATAATGATTGAAATGTCTCAAAAGCTTTACAAAGGGACACTACGCCATTCACTGAGCTTGCTCATCATCCACTTCCAAAGTGCCTTTGGATCCAGTTTTGACAGTAGGTTTCTTTGGAAACCAGGGAAGGCAGCATAGACACGACCTGCTTTTTGTTTAAAAAGCTCTGCCTCTTGCAGTGTGTCTACCAAGGTGAGGATGTCTTTGGTCATGTCCACATGATGAGCACCAGTTTGCCTCGATATTCCCATTTCCAAATCGGTGCCGGCCATCATTTCTTTGAAGACAGCAATGGACCTGCTTATTCTGGCTGCTGAAGTCTCATTTAGGTTAGGCCCAAGGCCCTTCAGGAAAGATTTCAAAAATCCATTTAAGTGCTCCAGATGCAAATCTAGTGGAATGTTTCGTCCCTTGCCTCCCCTGGTGCTCCAGAATCTGTTCCACATGAGACTGTGAGCAACCTGTGGAGACAACGTGGCATTCAGTTGTACAGTAAGCATGAACGTACTGTAAGCATAGCTTGTATGTCCATATGCTTTGTAAAACAACAGAGCAACTGTGTAGAGACGCATCAGCCTTTCGCCGTCTCCTTCCTTTACTGCATCCATAAAGTCCAAAAGAATGAAGCTGAAACCCAATCTG
This sequence comes from Acanthochromis polyacanthus, assembly GCF_021347895.1. NCBI lineage: Eukaryota > Metazoa > Chordata > Actinopteri > Pomacentridae > Acanthochromis > Acanthochromis polyacanthus. Next base: position 1,417,463 of record NC_067118.1, read on the forward strand.
GCAACAGTGTGTTCATACTTGTGATCGCGATCTGAGCTGATGGCTGGGGTGGTGTCAGTTGGAATAACCAGGTTGTGCATTTTCTGTTCATGGGTTAGTCTGCTTTTGTAATATGTGAATGTGCGTGAACAACCCTCCATTCGACATGGGAACTGATTCTTTAGAACCGGTGTTGCAGATGCTTTTCTAGCAGACTCTGCAGCTTCTGTGATGCCAGGAAGAAGAACATATTTGTCCACAATTTCAGCTGTTAATTTGTTGAACCATGATCTTCTTGCTTCTGGAGAGGCCTCCTTGATGTGCTGTGGTATGAGGGACTCAGGACAATCTAACAGGATAAACAAAGTATAGAAAATATCCTGATTTTATTTACATAATGGCATTCAAGATAAACTTGTAAATTAAACATTGATTCCACACAGATATATTTCAAATAATAGTTTAATCATCTAAATTGGAAAAAAATGAAAACTATTTTAAAAAATAGGCATGTCCAATAATTAGAATATTACTAAATGCAATATATATATATATATATAATTATTTTTTTAAAGGACTGACAAGTAAAACTTGTGAACAAGAACAATATGATCATGTACAACATATATACTTAGTGCTGTAAGAGCTCATTTTTTTATGTTCATATAGTGGGTCAACATTTCTAAATATCCTACTTTTTATTGGTAAATTTCAAAGCAATGTTCTATCTTTTTTAACAGACTGAATTATGATTTTACTTACTTGTTGGTTAAAATCATTAAAATTAAATAAATAACAAATATATTTGTGTTGAATGAATGCATACTTTATACATGTTTCATTTTGCTTTCAATGACATAAAATAACTTTTTGTTGACATTCTAATTATATGACCAGGTAATCAGGAGTATTCCAAACCAATGCTAACATGTTTGTACTAATGTGGGACATAGTTTTGTCATGCATCACTGAAAAAATAATGGATGAACATCCGCTTAATTTCTGGTAATTGCAGATTTACCTGTGACATGAAGAAAACCAAGATGCTCAATCACAGCTGCTAGGAATAGGGCTGTTGTGTCCTTGATCACAAAGTCCCTGTAAGCATTGAATGCTGAATGAGGTCCACTCTTGGCAGCGCTGCACCTGGGATGACATACTATGTCAATGTAGTGTAGGTCACATATATCAATGTCTTGTGTTTCTTTCTGCAGTTGAAGAACATTCTTTGTAAGGGAAACTTCTCATTCATTTTCTCACTGCGCAACAGTTAATTTTCTCTGTTGCCCATCTGCACCTTATGTCAGTGCACTCAGTCACTCAATGCACTCACTCCCTTACTGCACTCGACTCTCACATTCTCAAACTAAATATCATAACATTACTTATAATGTAAGTAAGCAAGCAAACATCACATTCATACAATTCATAGTTGAAAACACAATACCCTGCCAATGTCACAACCAACATCCCCGGGAACAGCAGAGCTGAATTCATGATGTCTGCATTTCCCATCCCAGAACAAAGAACAGCCATGTTCACAGTTGATTGAGTCATCAGAAACTGTGGGAAGCATTAAAGACTGTTAATACACAAAAAAATTTAAAGTTTCAAATGTTTGTATGTAATTGTCGATGTGTAAGTGATCACAATAATAAGGAAGCAATGTGGTGTAGTTATGAGTTTAAAAATACTTCAATACTGAGCTTAAGTATTATTTTAGACACATTCTACAATCATAACTTACACATTAAGTTCATAATATTCCCAGAGTAAAATGCACACTATTGCAGAGTACTTCCTCATTACAACAACACAGTAGACCTTGCATCTTCTGGTTTAAGTTTTTAAACTGATGTTTCTTGAGTTGACCTTATGTTACCTCATATTTTTCATCTCATATTTGTGATGTCTACTTTAAAAAAAAAAAGTGGCCAAGGTACATGGATGTGATGTGATATTTTGAATTACTTTTCCTGCTTTTAAAATTCTAGAAAAATACATTACAATGAACATTTACTTAATTTACTTTTCAGTTGGTGATTTTAACTTTTCCCAGAAGTACTTTATACAGCATTGCCAACGTCTGTAGTCTTACCTCAACTTGGTCATGTTCGCAAATAGTGTGCCATGGTCTGTGGTGGACTCTTTGAAAAAGATCTTGTGATGGATCTACAAAGTCAACATGCAACACATATGTGTAGTTATATGGACTGTTACTTGTGTTTGTCTTTAAATATAATTTCAATTAACCAAATAGTTTATGATATGGTCGTTCACCTCAAACAGAACTCTGATAGCATGCCAGTCCTCAAATTTAAAATGCATTCCCTCCATTCTTTCCTCCTTAGTATCTGCGTCTGAAAATCCCCACTGCACATTGCGACAGTTAGCCTCTGTGAGACGGTCCCCTCCAATTAGTAAGTGTTGCACACAATCAGCGTCTTTGAGCATGTGCCTGGTGGATAGATGGACAGATTAATAGATACATATACAATACAGATCGGATCTTAATTTACTTTTTTACTTACTCTTGCTGAATTTCTCTCAAGACTTCCACTAAGTCACCTCTCTGGTTCTCATTTTTAAAAAAGAGGCCTAAGGGGAACTTTAGAGAGGAAAGAGTACATCAGAGATGTATGCAGTGTTGAAAAAATACAATATGTTCCAACTTACATCAGTTGATCTTGCTGACATTTCACTGGAATACTGATGAGGAATGTGATTAACCACTGACTCTCCAAAGCTTTCGAATACTGACATGTACTTTGTCAGCATTCTAGTGGCAAGAACAATAAATTCCCTGCGCATTAAAGCCTGAGTGCTCCGCTGAGGAAGTGAGGATTTCAGATTGTACTGTTGAATGTCTGTTGTTGGTTTGATGTTAGAGAAGTGATGTGTAGGTACACGGTCTTTGACTGCAAGATGGTGTATCCAGTGTATACTCTTGTTGGTGTTGTTGATGGACTGGCTGTGAGTGTGTACAAAAAAATCCAGGTTGTCCATAATTATTTGGTATGATGGTGGGCAGGTCACAGGACTCTCTTCATGTCTGGGGGCTGTTGTGAGGTTTTCATCTGTTTAAAAGCATAATTGGTATTAAAGAACATTAGATTAACACATGTACATATTGATAAACATATACAAATACACCTATTCTGGAATTTCATTCAAGATAGTTAAAATGACTATCAGACTCTCTATCCATGCACAACACATGTATTTATAAATTAGTAATGGAGCAAAATATAACTGACAAGGTAAATGTGTTTCATGTGGGGTACAGTTCTCCCTCACCTGTGAGATGAAAGTCCTCAAGGCTTTCTGATCCCTCTGACAGTTCAGTGTCTGTAGCTTTCAAGCCACTTTTAAATTCTACAAAATCAGCCCCACAGCCAAGTGCCAACTCGTGTTGCTTTTTAACTGCTTTCCTATGGGATGTGGTGATCGACAATTTTGAGAGGCGATTGAAGACAGACTTTTTTGCTCCGCCATACTGGAGAACTGTGTTGATCCAATACGATAATGCTGCTAGCTGCGGTTTTCTGCCTCTTATTGCAATGGCTGCAGCAGTACAGCTAGCTAAGTCGTTGTTGTTTGTGACACAGTTGAAAAATGAAAGTAGAAAGGGAGCAAGCCGATGGAGGTCATCTCTTAAACATTTGAAGGAGAATGACTTGAGGTCTGCCGGTTTAGACTTCCACAGAATGAAGTCATACTTGCGAGAGCACAGTACATCGCATTCTTTTCTTATTAACTTGATGACTTCATCTTTGATTTCGTCTTGCAGGTGACGATGCTTCAGTGCATGACTGGCAGCCTCTTTCCATCTCTTCAGAGCTATGGATTTAATTATGGGATCTTCCTCAGGATGGCACTCCCTCGTCAGTGTTTGAGTTGGATAATTGATAGAAACCTGAAAGAAATATTCTTAGTTATACACAAAGTATACACTTAGTGTCATCATACACATTAGTGTTATGGTTGAAGTGCTTTTGTCATTTTAGAAATGGTTGTCATCAAGCTATGTTTTTTTATGACTGGGGAGATTAACAGTAGTTTCTAATTGACTCTTTTGATCAGTGCATATTACAAAAAGCATGCGCAGAGAGTGTAGGCATAGTTCAGGGACTCAATCCTTTTGCCAGCCTATAGATGATAAATATTGTTTATTATAAGTGGTCCGTTTATCACAACTCAAGTCACAGTAATAATATTAAGAGCGTGCTCTAGGTCAACTTATCAAATAACAATATAATTACAAGGGCTACTTTAACAAAGTCAAAGTATTAGTGAGCAATTCTTGTTTGCTGTCAAAAACAAACACTTCTGGGATTGGTTACATTTTAATTGTATTGAATATTTTAAACCTCAATTAGGTTTTAGTGCACTTAAATAGGCATGATATTGATAATGCATTGTCTTGAAGAAATTGACTGTTTATATCATTGAATAAATAAACGTAATGTATTAATAAACACGTGTACTTTATGGCCCAACCAGGTTTGGGATGGATTGTTGACATTATGGTCAAATAAAAGAGTGAAGCGCTGGAATCTACCGCAACAGACAACTGTGGGGGTGGATTCAAATGTCCTCCCCTCTCCAGATTGTCTCAGACAACAATATAAACTGCAAATCGTTATCTTTGTTATTTCTTATTGGCATATAAGTCAAGTAAAGTGACTTAAACAACTGCTAACGTTACATTGTTCATCGTGAGATTGTAGCGCGGTTAAGTTAATGTACTTAACATGCATCTAATCAAAGACACGAGAACAATTGAGAAGAAGCGTTACCTTTGTTGTCGTGTTTCCGAAGGAACAAGCTAGTGGACTCGGTGGGTTTGGGCAGGTCTTTTTCAAAGTCCTCGGTGTCTTGGACGGGGTGGGTTCACGTTGTCTTTTCGATACGCTGCTTAACCGGACGTTCTCTTCCCATTGCCTGAATAAAGGAAAGTCTTTTTCAAGCCGACCGAGTGTGGAGGTGCAGCGCTGGCAGCATCTGTTTGACTGCTCCGGCTCCGGGGTGACTATCAGGTCCATCATCGCTAACCTATCTGATATGGTCGGCGTTGTTTTTGACACAAACATATCTGTGGAGTGTGCATAAACACGGGGTCCACTTTCCCTCATGTTTACTTTACATAAACGGCAAGAATCGTCCGGCGACATGGCGAAAGAAGCAAACACATGAGCAAACACAGCAATGATTCTTTTTCGTGGTGCTGCCGTCGCTCTGCATTTACGTCAGCGGCTAGCAGTGACACGATTGGCTGTGAGCTTCAACTGCCCCAGACTGACTGACATATGCAGCGCCCAATCAACGGCTGTGGAAAATTTTAAACTGCTCCACCCCTACAAGAAAATGAATAGCAGGTACCCAGCCTGTATCTCACTTGAGATTCAGGCTGGTGGTAGCCAGCCTAAGGATTTGCAGTACGTGCAGCGCTTTTTGGTCACGTGGACCAATAGGAGCCGAGTTCTGTTGCTGTGGTATCAGATCAAAACAACATGGCGTCGACTGTATCTACCACAGATACGAGGAAAGAAGACGAAAAGAAAAGAAAGACAAGGAAACCGCCTTCAAAAGTTACTAAAAAAAAAAGGATCGAAACGATGCTATATGCATCTCACAAATGTCCAGGGCGAAGACGTGCAGGACTTTACACGGAAATGGTGGGAAACTTGCACAACCTGCATTTAGGCTGTATTGGGACCATGGAAAAAGTGCCAAGAAAGTGAATTTCGCTCCACTATGCTGGATCTACGTGTTCAATGCATTTTTTTCATAGACAATACCCTTCGAGACTCTGGGTTAACAGTTCCATTTGTCCGAACTTTGTCACCAGCCAGAAATGTATCTTTATGAGAATACCCAAAAAACGAAAATCTGGTGCTGCTGTTTTTGCTAAATCGGAATAATGGCAAAAATGGAATAAGACAAAAAAATAAATGCACAAAAGGTCAGAGTCATTCACAAGTATGGTATAAAACATTTATTCAAATACGATAGTGTCTCTGAATATGAAAATATAGATTAATACACATACAAATACGTTGCAGACTCTCATACATAAGTTTGTGTGCCCTCATGCTGCAGTTGTACTGATGACCACTGATCACCCCAGTGATGGATCCTGGGGCATCAACTTCTGACTCAATGAGTATATCTTGCAATCCTGCATCACCAAACCTTTTTCCTAAAATACCTAGGAAAGACATGCATGTATGAAACTCACCTAGTCGAATCACTAACCGCGTCATGAAATCGTCATTTTTCCAGCGGATTTGTTGAGCTTTGGCATATATAGCTTGGTCAAAAACTAATACCTGGTCCAGTTCGAGCTGATCAGCAACTGCAACACTTCTCTTCAGAATTGTGTTCACAGTTGACATCTCTGTCGGTGAAGCTTCAATGACTGGAAGATAATACAATGCTGACTTTTGCAAAGTCGCATTACAATGAATCATTGTATGGAAACCTGTCCAGATTGGCACTGTGCATGCTTCAGCATCTGCATACTTCAATAAAACATATGCCAGTTCACTTCTGGCAGCCAACACAGTATTCAACCTGTATGTTTCTGCCTGCAATGGAACACTTTCCTTGTGAGAAGCTCTGTGGCCCTTGTCTTTTAGACTGTTGGTAGTGTTCTACAGGGATGCTAGGGGGTGCTTTGAATGTGTAAACTGCCTTCTGTAGCGGCAGTCTGTCTGATCCTGACTCATTTCAGTGACAGAACTTTGTAGGATAATGACATTTGTATGGTGAGTGGTTCCACCACCAGACAGTGTCTCCTCCCCAAAATCAATGTTGTCCCACACCAGTATTGTAGGCACCTTCTTTGAGAAACCCTTTGGGATTTTGTCTCTATTCTCTAGCAGTTGTAGTTCAGCTAGGCTAGTGTCTAGACTGAGTACTGTGTTCCATGAAGCACAATGTCCTAGTCTATTCAGCAATGACAAAAGATTAGATGATCCTGTTAAATGGTGTACAGTTCGCCCAAGGCACAATGACTTTGGTGTCTGCTTTCGACCTTTAGATGCAAGGTAAACAATGTCTTGACAAACAGATAGAACTTTTAGCCTAACATCATCGGGAATATCGACATAACCCACTCCTGTTGCCTCATCTGATGCCCCTATAATCCATGCAATTAGATTATATAGTTCTTCTGGCACAACAGATTGAGCATCAGACACATTTAAATTGTCAGCGATGGGAGGCCAGGGGCACGTCATACCTGGAGAGTCACTGAGAACCCTCTTTAAGATCAAGCCTGCACTGTACAGTGTCCTTGTGACATCAGGAGTATTCTGTCCAGATGTTGTGCTAGCCATGTGTTCACTGTCACTTTCAGTTTGGCTTTCAGCTTGGCTTACCTCAGTGGACTCAGTAGATGTACCTGACTGTGGAGGTATCTTTTGTAATAGTCTATCAGCTGACAGTGTCTCAACAAAAACAAGTTCACTGATGTTTCTCTTGGCAGGGCTTTGGAAAGTGAGCTGCGGGAAGTCACGGTCAGCCGCCTCTTCAGTAGATCCTGCCTGAAACACAAAAAATATGGGGAAAGATGAGTATGTGTGTGAGCATGCACGTGTGTGTTTACATAAACATACGCACATACCCTTTTTTGTGAGAATAAGTCAATAACAATTAACCTTGTAGTATTTACTTTTTTTGTTTACAAGAATCGTGAGAGAGACACATGATATTTCGGTTACCTGTATTCTGAAGCATCAAGACCCTCTTGATTCTTCCCTATGTCCACAAATGTCTTTCTTCGCTTGTCCATTCGCAGCACTTCCTGGTCAACTATAATCCTTTGACGGATGACAGTCTCACAGAAGAAATTGTAGCTGTCAGTGAATGGTGTTTCAGTTCTGAAAAACACACACACACACACACAAACCATGTGTAAACTGTTGCAGCCATGTCATATTTACATAATCATCCAATCAAGATTATCTAAGCCTGTCTATTCCGCCAATTTTTCCTGAACAAAATTATCAAATAGGTTTTTGGAACTATAGTTAAACAAACTAAAGACTATGTTGTTTGTCAATGCCTCATTTTGAAATGTACAATGTTTGATAAAATGTTAATCCATCGTAATAACTCACGCTTCATCTGGGGTTGCAGTACTTGTTTCCATAGGCCTTGACAAAAACTTTGTGTACTGTGCGTAACAGGTCCTGTGGTACCACACCTCCAGGGCCACATAGTCTTTTTCTTTAATGTGCAAAAGCACACTGGTGTCCTCCTTCAGCTCAACAGCCTTCTGCAACCGGAGAAAGCCACTGTCTAACGCAGGTTGTGTAAGTTTCCCACCGTTTCCGTGTAAAGTCCTGCACGTCTTCGCCCTGGACATCTGTGAGATGCATATAGCCAAGGGCGTCAGTTTGTTTTTAAAAGTGGGGGGACGGAGACCACAGCACTTTGAGAAAATGTCGAAGAACGGTGGTAAAATGCCACAGGCTAGGCTCGAACTCGCGGCCGCCGCGCCAAGGGCAAGGGCTCATCCTGTTGACCTATCGGTACATGCAGGTGAAGGGGTCTGTGGGCCGCTATAGTACTAATTCTCCCGGGCCGAAATTTTGCCCCTGCACGCCTCTGGTCGGAGCTTCCACTTGGCACAGGCGCAAATTTAGCATCTGCGTGTTTTTTTTGTTTGTTTTTTTTAAACCTCACGAAGGTGTGCTGACTGTCTGTGCAACTCTCGGCCGAGTGCGGGTGGTGCGTTCAGGAGCGTCGGAATTTTCTATACTACTGAAAATAACTGGGTTTACAACGACTTACATGTGAAGAATTTGAATGTGTTGGAGACAAAATGACTCCTGACAAAAAGTGGGGGGGGGACACGTCCCCCCCGTCCCCCGCGTCCCCCCCTAAACTGACACCTATGTATATAGCATCGTTTCGATCCTTTTGTAGTAACTTTTGAAGGCGGTTTCCTTGTCTTTCTTTTCTTTTCGTCATCTTTCCTTGTATCTGTGGTAGATGCAGTCGACGCCATGTTGTTTTGATCTGATACCACAGCAACAGAACTCGGCTCCTATTGGTCCACGTGACCAAAAAGCGCTGCACGTACTGCAAATCCTCGTCCGCCCGTGTAAATATCACGACGCCACAGTATAAAAAAGACTGACACAAAAACGCTAATTATTAAAAAATGACTGGAAACGGTGGGTAGAAACTTTTTTGGGGTACTAATTAGCAATAGATATATCTTATAAAGCAGAGTTCATGTAGATCTACATGAGTGGAACGAAATTCACTTTCGAGGCACTTTTTCCATGGTCCCAATACAGCCTATGAAGTCACTAAGTCATTCTGCCATTTTGCTGACAGCATCAACTGCTTTGGGGTCTAAATGATGATGATGAAAGGATGCAGTTGTTGTGCAGCAGCTGGATCCAGGCAGCAGGTGTATTAGAGGAGGTGGAGGCTCAGGCTGGATGCGACGATTAAGGTGAAGTCAGTAGAGCTCATGGTCCCACTGGGACTTTTTAAAGTGTTTCAAAAGGAGGATTTGCTGGATGCACAGAAGAAAGTAGTTCTAGCAGCAGGAATGTGAATGTCCTGTTTACAACCTGTCAGACTGAAATCCATCAGCAGAAAGTTCCTCGAGAGTGACATGTTTTAGTCTGTATTTGATTTTGAACTGACTCAGGCAGACTGAGGTTTGTTTCAGAGAGATGACACTGTTTGACATCGAGGACATTATTGAAGTCAAAGCACATCTCGATAAGACATTCAGTTAACATCTCTAATTATCAGAAGTAAACATCAACATAATTCACTACTTAACATTTGTCTCTCTATTAATGACAAATAATACTGACAGTCAGATAACAGATGTGAGTAATAGTCTGTACTGTTTATTTCAGAATATACTGTAGAGGTTCTGGTCCAGGTTTTATCACAGCATCATTTTATCACAACATGTTGAGTCTTTGACAGTTTTCACTGAAGTTCTTTTTACATGAGGAGCTTCTGAAAGTGATTTTATATTATCAGACAAACAGCTTTTAGCTGATTATTCTCACTCTTCTTTAGAGTTTAGAATAGCATCTGTATTATCTCTGATGTTAAATATTATCAGCTGTTTATGAAGTTTTCTTGAATTTCTCTGTATTTCTTCTCTTTGTAAATTTTGTCTGTTGACAGACCGCGAGAGAAACTCTGGTGTTTTGTGTCTTGTTGCTGCAGAGAAGAGTGGTATCAGGAAATGCTCAGAGGTGTGAATATATCAGAGCAGAATGGTAGAAGTCAGACTGTTTCTAGAGATCTGATTCACACAAAGCTCAGAGTTAGGGCTGCACAATTAATCGAATTTTGATCGCGATCACGATTTTGGCTGCCACAATTAAATTAACCTGATCGTTGGTGATATTTACATTTAAAATGTGGGCTCTGGTGCATATCTTATCAAGCGCCTTGTCAACCAGTAGTCAGCCAACCACCAGGAGGCGAACACATGGTTAAGGCTTCATTAAGCTGCCTAAAGAACAAGCGAGCGCCCCCTGCAGGCAGCGGCAGCCTCAAATCACTCAGTGGACTGGGCTGATGAGAGCGAGTCATGTCTCGAGAAGAAAGTACAGCAGCATTTGGAGATGAGGAGCATCATGGTGAGGAGCTAGTGCCTCCAAACGGATCAGCATCCATCGTCTGGACTTGTTTCGGATTCAGGGCAAGTGACGTTAAACAAGAACAAGTCATATGTAAAGAGTGTAGCAGAGTTGTGTCTGCCCCGCACAGTAACACAACTAATCTATTTAACCATCTGAAAAAACATCACAAACGCAAATACGAGGAATGCATGAAGGCTAAAGCTAACGTTGATTCTCAAAATCCCCGTCCGTGTCCAGCGGCAACCCAGACAACCATTACAGCGACCCTGCATCGGGCAACACCGTATCAGCTACCTCCCAAACACACACAGAGATAACGGACGCAATATGGTTTTATTTGGCCAAAGACATGTGTCCAATAAATACAGCGAGCAACGAGGGCTTCAGAAAAATAGTCAAAACACAGAACAATAAATATGTGATCCCCTCACGCAATTATTTCTCCAAAGTGTAATTGTTTCCATTGAGTTGCACTTTGTGATTGCACTCTGAAGAGCACTTTTTTTCAGTTATCTCTTGGTAAATTTTAAATTCTTGAGCAAATTTTATTTTACTGTTATTTATCATTTATTCTTATTTAAAGTTTCATTTTGCACTGAAAACGCTTCATATATTGTTCTCTTAAAAGTAGTGCAATAAAAATACAGATATTTTCTGTAACATGATGAACAACAGTGATTAATAATCGTGATTACAATATTGATCAAAATAATCATGATTATCATTTTGGCCATAATCGTGCAGCCCTACTCAGAGTTGTGTTTTTAATGCTCCAAACCCTGATAACATGTTTGTGAGACTTTATGGTGGAAATGATTCAACTTTACTGGTTTGTTCTTTGTGTTTTTGCTGAACAAGTTTTTCAGAAGTTCATAAAAGAACGTTGAGGACAAAAGTTGACTCAGTGGTCTGTCATCACATCAGAATGTTTCCTGATGTTCATATTAATGATGTTCAGGTGTGATGTTGTCCAGTGATCAGTTTGGTTTGTGTAGCGTTTGACAGCAGACTGTAAATGTTGAGTGATGGAGGTGAAGCTGACAGCAGCAGGTCCACAGCAGAGACATCATCATCTTTCTACTTCAAATGTTCACTGAGCTCAACTCAGTCACAATATCCTGAATCCAGTAAAAACAGGACAGAAAATGTTCTCCTGATCCAGATGTTCTCCTGAGAACTTTGTGGAGTCAGATGTGGGATCAGATCACACTGACAGACTGTGGACAGTATGGAAGCCTGAATGGAACTCCATCTTCTGTCCTCCATCTGCAGATTCAACATTTACATTCTATAGATTTATATCAAATGATTCCAGATTCAAAGTGTGCAGGTGTGAGAGAGGCTGATGAGAATTCAGTTTCATGTCAAACACAGAGAAGATCAGCTGAACCACTGATGTGTCCAAATGTTCTGCTTCAAATGCATGAAGGAAATCTAAAGTGTTTTTCATAATAACATGTTTTGTCATTTATGTCTCATAACAGACTTTCTGACTGTGGACTCTCAGAGAGTCACTGTGAAGTCGTGGCCTCAGCTCTGAAGTCCAACCCCTCCCATCTGACAGAACTGAACCTGAGCTGGAACAAGCTGCAGGATTCAGGAGTGAAGCATCTTTGTGATGGACTGCAGAGTCCAAACTGTAAACTGGAGACTCTCAGGTCAGTTCACTGTCTGTTGATGCTTTTTCTATATATTCAACTATATGGAACTTTGGTGGACTTTGACTTGATTAGTGTCAGTCAGAAGCTGAAGCTGATGTTAGTGTGAGCTGATCTCATGAAGTGAATCCTTCGTTTTTGGGTCACTGTCAGTGTGGAGACCGGTGGCGTGGAGAGTAGAGTTCTGTAGCGTTATGTTGATTTTACTTGGATTTTAATGCAATAACTTTGATTAATTAGTTCCAGAAAAAATACCACGTTAAAAAAATAATGCATTTAATTTAATCCCACCTTTCTGAGTTCCATAATTTCTGTCACACCAGAAACACTGAACCTAATGAACCTAAAGTCTGTTTTCCAGTCGTGAACAAGATGCACAGGAAGCAGAGTGAATCAGCCACAAGAAAGTTTGGTGAACAGTGATGGAAGACCAGACCTCATTGAGCTTGTTGGCTGGAAAATGTTCTTTTAAAAATCTTACCGATGGCAGCTTGGATAAAAGCGTAGTTTTAGTTTTCTGATCACTGCAGCACTTAAAGTCGACAGATCACTTCAATGTAAAACATGTTGCTGTTAGCACCAGAGCTAACGTTAGCTATGACAGTCCTGGTACCGGCAAACAGTGTAGCCATCCCATAATAGAACACTTTTCAAGACATTGAAAGAGCTTGAGTGAACAAAAAATCTTCTAATGATAAATGTAATTGCTCTAATGTCACTTTGAGTTTGCAGTAATCTGTGAATGTAGCAGACAGATGAAAAATGTAGATAAATGTAAATGAAACAAACATTTTAGTTTTTTAAGTTCACGTATATGTCTATTCATCTGTTCAATTGTCAACCAAAATTTATGTGAAATTTAGTAAAATTTAATTTTAACTTTACTTATTGTGTCAGATAGTTATTTGACAAAAATGCCATAAATGGAGATTAAACAATCACAAAGCCTCTAATTAATTAACTGTCTTATTGTCGTCCCACCACTAATTTGACTCCATTATTGTTTAAGTTGAGGTTTAAAATAAATATTTGAACTGCTGCTGTGTAAAGGAAATACTGCTGTTAAAAAGTACCTTATTTGTTTAAAGTGTTTGCAAACCAAATCTTATTGCATTTTGTTCATAAATCAGGACTATTTTTGTTTGTCAAGTGACGTGAACCAGAGTTCTGTTTTGACTTTTGCTGCTCATTACAGCAGGGCCGTGCAGAGGCCTTTGGAGGGGCAGGTGCTCCAAGTTTAAAGGGGGCACATGGAGCATGAATGTGAAACACCGTACAGAAACATACCTGATAATTCTGGCTGAATTGTAGGAACCCATATTCATGTAGAATATAACATGGAAGCAGTGGAACAATGGTTAAGTCTCTGGACTGCTGATTGGAAGGTCAGTAGTTCAAACCCTCATATGGCCACCATCAAGTCCTTCAAATTGTTATTTTAAAGTTGAATTTAGATCCCCATTAGACACTGGCCTGTTTAACTGTGGCTACTCTTCCTGGAGTCCTTGCTTTTAAATTTCATACCTTTTCCAGACATTTACTGTATAGACATGGATTTGCTCCATGATGCTGATTTATAATCTGCCCTTTATTATTCATAGAGCTAATAATAAAGTTAAAAAAGAAACATAAATCATGTATTTAAATGTGTTTGTGCTTTTATTCAGTTTGACTATCCACTTTGCACAAGACAGCAAAGATATAAAAGTTCTATATTTTATATTTCTGCATATTATATTTAATTTGTCTATATATACAAATGTTATAAATAAATTAGTTAATAGTTTATTTCAGGCAATGATTTTCAGACAACATGATTTCAATGCAGGTATCATTTACACAACAGTAACTGGACAGGTAATACATGTGCTCACATTACACACATAGAATGCCTGAAAGGGAGTGGGAAGAAGCAAACTTATTTAATCCCACCCCCTTTTCCATAAATTATAGACATAATATCAGTGTTGCTTCCTGTTCATTTCTGTAACATAAACTCAAAACAACGTGAATACAATGATGGTGATGAAAGGATGCAGTTGTTGTGCAGCAGCTGGATGCAGACAGCAGGTGTATTAGAGGAGGTGGAGGCTCAGGCTGGATGCGACGATTAAGGTGAAGTCAGTAGAGCTCATGGTCCCACTGGGACTTTTTAAAGTGTTTCAAAAGGAGGATTTGCTGGATGCACAGAAGAAAGTAGTTCTAGCAGCAGGAATGTGAATGTCCTGTTTCCAACCTGTCAGACTGAAATCCATCAGCAGAAAGTTTCTCTAGAGTGACATGTTTTAGTCTGTATTTGATTTTGAACTGACTCAGGCAGACTGAGGTTTGTTTTAGAGAGATGACTCTGTTTGACATTGAGAACATTATTGAAGTCAAAGTACATCTAGATAAGACATCCCCGACTATTCAGTTAACATCTCTAATTATCAGAAATAAACATCAACATAATTCACTACTTAACATTTGTCTCTCTATTAATGACAAATAATACTGACAGTCAGATAACAGATGTGAGTAATAGTCTGTACTGTTTATTTCAGAATATACTGTAGAGGTTCTGGTCCAGGTTTTATCACAGCATCATTTCATCACAACATGTTGAGTCTTTGACAGTTTTCACTGAAGTTCTTTTTACATGAGGAGCTTCTGAAAGTGGTTTTATATGATCAGACAAACAGCTTTTAGCTGATTATTCTCACTCTTCTTTAGAGTTTAGAATAGCATCTGTATTATCTCTGATGTTAAATATTATCAGCTGTTTATGAAGTTTTCTTGAATTTCTCTGTATTTCTTCTCTTTGTAAATTTTGTCTGTTGACAGACCGCAAAATGTGTTGAACTGAATCATGGAGCATTTTATTGACCTGAACTCAGCTGTTGATCTTCTAGAGGGAAGTGGTGTTCCAGAATCCAGATGTGACATCTTTCCTGATGTTCAGTTCCTCAGAGAGAAACTCTGGTGTTTTGTGTCTTGTTGCTGCAGAGAAGAGTGGTATCAGGAAATGCTCAGAGGTGTGAATATATCAGAGCAGAATGGTAGAAGTCAGACTGTTTCCAGAGATCTGATTCACACAAAGCTCAGAGTTAGGGCTGCACAATTAATTGCATTTTGATCGCGATCACGATTTTGGCTGCCACAATTAAATTAACCTGATCGTTGGTGATATTTACATTTATAATGTGGGCTCTGGTGCATATCTTATCAAGCGCCTTGTCAACCAGTAGTCAGCCAACCACCAGGAGGCGAACACATGGTTAAGGCTTCATTAAGCTGCCTAAATAACAAGCGAGCGCCCCCTGCAGGCAGCGGCAGCCTCAAATCACTCAGTGGACTGGGCTGATGAGAGTGAGTCATGTCTCGAGAAGAAAGTACAGCAGCATTTGGAGATGAGGAGCATCATGGTGAGGAGCTAGTGCCTCCAAACGGATCAGCATCCATCGTCTGGACTTGTTTCGGATTCAGGGCAAGTGACGTTAAACAAGAACAAGTCATATGTAAAGAGTGTAGCAGAGTTGTGTCTGCCCCGCACAGTAACACAACTAATCTATTTAACCATCTGAAAAAACATCACAAACGCAAATACGAGGAATGCATGAAGGCTAAAGCTAACGTTGATTCACAAAATCCCCGTCCGTGTCCAGCGGCAACCCAGACAACCATTACAGCGACCCTGCATCGGGCAACACCGTATCAGCTACCTCCCAAACACACACAGAGATAACGGACGCAATATGGTTTTATTTGGCCAAAGACATGTGTCCAATAAATACAGTGAGCAACGAGGGCTTCAGAAAAATAGTCAAAACACAGAACAATAAATATGTGATCCCCTCACGCAATTATTTCTCCAAAGTGTAATTGTTTCCATTGAGTTGCACTTTGTGATTGCACTCTGAAGAGCACTTTTTTTCAGTTATCTCTTGGTAAATTTTAAATTCTTGAGCAAATTTTATTTTACTGTTATTTATCATTTATTCTTATTTAAAGTTTCATTTTGCACTGAAAACGCTTCATATATTGTTCTCTTAAAAGTAGAGCAATAAAAATACAGATATTTTCTGTAACATGATGAACAACAGTGATTAATAATCGTGATTACAATATTGATCAAAATAATCATGATTATCATTTTGGCCATAATCGTGCAGCCCTACTCAGAGTTGTGTTTTAATGCTCCAAACCCTGATAACATGTTTGTGAGACTTTATGGTGGAAATGATTCAACTTTACTGGTTTGTTCTTTGTGTTTTTGCTGAACAAGTTTTTCAGAAGTTCATAAAAGAACGTTGAGGACAAAAGTTGACTCAGTGGTCTGTCATCACATCAGAATGTTTCCTGATGTTCATATTAATGATGTTCAGGTGTGATGTTGTCCAGTGATCAGTTTGGTTTGTGTAGCGTTTGACAGCAGACTGTAAATGTTGAGTGATGGAGGTGAAGCTGACAGCAGCAGGTCCACAGCAGAGACATCATCATCTTTCTACTTCAAATGTTCACTGAGCTCAACTCAGTCACAAAATCCTGAATCCAGTAAAAACAGGACAGAAAATGTTCTCCTGATCCAGATGTTCTCCTGAGAACTTTGTGGAGTCAGATGTGGGATCAGATCACACTGACAGACTGTGGACAGTATGGAAGCCTGAATGGAACTCCATCTTCTGTCCTCCATCTGCAGATTCAACATTTACATTCTATAGATTTATATCAAATGATTCCAGATTCAAAGTGTGCAGGTGTGAGAGAGGCTGATGAGAATTCAGTTTCATGTCAAACACAGAGAAGATCAGCTGAACCACTGATGTGTCCAAATGTTCTGCTTCAAATGCATGAAGGAAATCTAAAGTGTTTTTCATAATAACATGTTTTGTCATTTATGTCTCATAACAGACTTTATAACTGTGGACTCTCAGAGAGTCACTGTGAAGTCGTGGCCTCAGCTCTGAAGTCCAACCCCTCCCATCTGATAGAACTGGACCTGAGCTGGAACAACCTGCAGGATTCAGGAGTGAAGCATCTTTGTGATGGACTGCAGAGTCCAAACTGTAAACTGGAGACTCTCAGGTCAGTTCACTGTCTGTTGATGCTTTTTCTATATATTCAACTATATGGAACTTTGGTGGACTTTGACTTGATTAGTGTCAGTCAGAAGCTGAAGCTGATGTTAGTGTGAGCTGATCTCATGAAGTGAATCCTTCGTTTTTGGGTCACTGTCAGTGTGGAGACCGGTGGCGTGGAGAGTAGAGTTCTGTAGCGTTATGTTGATTTTACTTGGATTTTAATGCAATAACTTTGATTAATTAGTTACATAAAAAATAACACATAAAAAAATAATGCATTTAATTTAATCCCACCTTTCTCAGTTCCATAATTTCTGTCACACCAGAAACACTGAACCTAATGAACCTAAAGTCTGTTTTCCAGTCGTGAACAAGATGCACAGGAAGCAGAGTGAATCAGCCACAAGAAAGTTTGGTGAACAGTGATGGAAGACCAGACCTCATTGAGCTTGTTGGCTGGAAAATGTTCTTTTAAAAATCTTACCGATGGCAGCTTGGATAAAAGCGTAGTTTTAGTTTTCTGATCACTGCAGCACTTAAAGTCGACAGATCACTTCAATGTAAAACATGTTGCTGTTAGCACCAGAGCTAACGTTAGCTATGACAACAGAAACATAGAGAAAGAAAAAGAAGCCTGGCATACTTTATCCTCTCAGCACTGTGTGGTTAACTAGCAGCTAGAACTGATGAGAGGTGTGTTAGAGTCAGACACACACACAGGATGCTCACTTCACTTCATCAGTCATCTTGCTAAAATACACCGTACTCAAAGGAATAACGCTGCAGAACCTCCTCACTGGACCATCAGGACCATCAGTTGTTGAAGTCCTCCCTCGGGTCTCTGGTTTCTTGACGAGCAGCGCTGAGCTCAGGACACGTCAGAGAGAGACGTAGATCATGTGACTATGGAGGGGAGATCTGAGTTATTAATAAAAAACTAAATTAAAATTAAATAGAATTTAAAAAATACAACTTTGACAAAAAGGGCACTTTGAGCATCGAGGCAAAAGGGGCATGTGCTTCAGCCCCCCCACCCCCCACCTCTGCACGTGCCTGCATTACAGCTTGATGTGTGGACATGAATAGGTGGATGAATGTTGTGCTGACATGTGGATGATGTGTGTAGAAGGCTGACATGATGATGATCCACAATAACAGAAGGACAAAGTCACTCTGCTGCTTTTAGAGAAAAGCTGATTGATGAGGACAAAGTAATGTTGATCTGCACATTCAGAACCTGAACACATCTGATGGATCATCAATGATTTTATACACATCTTTTATTCTTTATTCAGTTTGTGGAGCTGCAGTTTGTCAGAGATCAGCTGTGATTCTCTGGTCTCAGCTCTGAAGTCCAACCCCTCCCATCTGGAACATCTGGACCTGAGTAACAACAACCTGCAGGATTCAGGAGTGAAACATCTGAGAGGTTTTCTGGAGAGTCCAGACTGCATCCTGAAGACTCTGGGGTCAGTTCACTGTCTGTCTGTTACTGTTGTAGATCTGATGTGTTTAATGACAACTGAAGCTCATTTATGTTCAACAGAACTTCCATCCATGAAGCTGTAAATCTGCTCTGGTTCATATTTTCTATGATAAATCAGTTTCTTGTGACAAAAGTTCCGTCCTTTCTGCAGAAAAAATTAGAAAATATTCAGTGTTAGTTGTTAAAATAAATGAATGTTTGTAATTTGCACTAAAGAGTCACATCTGGATCCAGAAGATCCTCTGAACTCAGATCAGTTTATACAAAGTTTACTGACTGAAGTAGAAATATTTCTTTGGCTTGTGTTGAGTTCAGTTTTATTTGACTGATCCTGATCCTGTTGATGATGCAGCATGTTATTGATGTGTGGACATGAATAGGTGGATGAATGTTGTGCTGACATGTGGATGATGTGTGTAGAAGGCTGACATGATGATGATCCACAATAACAGAAGGACAAAGTCACTCTGCTGCTTTTAGAGAAAAGCTGATTGATGAGGACAAAGTAATGTTGATCTGCACATTCAGAACCTGAACACATCTGATGGATCATCAATGATTTTATACACATCTTTTATTCTTTATTCAGATTGATTGGCTGCAGGTTGTCAGAGATCAGCTGTGATTCTCTGGTCTCAGCTCTGAAGTCCAACCCCTCCCATCTGGAACATCTGGACCTGAGTGGAAACAACCTGAAGGATTCATCAGTGAAACATCTGTTAGATCTTGTGGAGAGTCCAGACTGCAGCCTGCAGACTCTGAGGTCAGTAGAAGGTTCCATCAGTCTCTGCTGCTTCCAGCAGTTTTCTACTAAACACAGTCAGTATCAAAGCAAAGATCCAGTGTCTCCTGTAAACCTGCAGCTTCTCAGTGAAGCTGTGAGAGCAGAATGGAGACAGAAACACAGAGACAGCAGTCAGCCAATCAGAGGAGCCACAAGCTTGTTGTCATGGTGTGTTTAGCCACATGTCCACTAGATGTGATTTTCTTGCATGTAAACGAACTGCATCTGAAAATCACACTCATGGTGGACGTCACTAGAGAGCCACAAAATTGTCACGTGACAATGTTTGAGCTTCAGTGAACAGCTGCTGCACAGCTTATTTCTCACCTCAGATGCTTTCAGAAATACTTTTTGCTGAAGATTTTTATCATAAAAGACAAAGTTTGCCACCAAGCCGCTGTGTTTAACCGATTCATCTGCTGGACCATCAAGCTGAAAGCTCGGTCACATGACCACGTAGTGATCAGCTGTTGCTCGAGTGCTGTCATGTGACAATGTTGTGCTCTGCTACTGACCGCCCACCATGCGAGTGATTTTCAGATGCGTCGTGTTTACATGCAGGAAAATCACATCTAGTGGACACTCACCTTTAGGTTTCATGGTCCAGGGGCTGACCAATAGCAACAGATCTATCAACCAATCATGACATGTTTTTTTGTCTGTCATGATTTGTCTCGTTTCATCCAGTGGGTGTCCTGAGTAACACTAGACAGACAGGCCAGATGCTAATTAGTTTTTCACACCTCTGTAATGCTCTAGGTGTGAAGTCTCATGCCCCTCTTGCCCCACACACCCACCCCCCAACCCCACATCAGGATCTGTTTACAGCAATTTCCAGCACAGACAAACCTGGAGTTCACAGCCTGTGAACTGCTGATAACTGCCATGAACTTGGTAGGTTTTCTGTAATTCACAGGACTGATAGTCTGGCTTTTCATGCAGTGTGTGAGCTTGGAGCTCAGTGTGTTCACTCCAACACGTTAACATGAAGCTGCTGCTCTGAACACGACTGAAGTCCTGATGAGCTGCTGATCAAACTCATTGATCTCCTCTGCTCTTTCTTCTTCTCTCTGCAGATGGAAGTGATGCTGATCAGGACGGTGTTTGTGCTGAGAGGATGAAGTGTGTCCTGATGATCCAGATGTTGAAGCAGCAGCAGCTGGTGTGTAGAGACTCTGACTGGACCATGTTACTGCACTGTAAAACATCAGGAATTCATTCAGTCACATCAACTCATCTGTTCTAGTTTACTTTAGAGAAATACAGGAGTTTTACTAATTACTAATTATTTGAACTTAAAATGTCTCATTTTTCTTTTCAAACCACTTTAGAACTAAAAAACATGAATTTGTAGAACTTGAGGCATTTTTTCTTCCAATATTGAGTTGAATGAATGAACAGCTCAGAGTTCACTCAACTCATTAAATTAAGTTCACAAGAAACAAAACAAACACAGATTTCCCCGTTAATGTTCACATGATACCATGACTGTAAAAAATGATCATTATTTTACAACCAGTTCTGTTTGTTTTGTTCAATTACAAACAATATCTAGTAAAATCCCAGAAAAGTATTAACTTCCATGTTCAACTGTAAATAATGTCCACATCAATAGGGTTAGGTATTTTAATAAATACTCATTTGTTCTTTAACAACATTTTTACTTTATTTTAATCAGCAACAAATCAGATTATTTTACAGATATTTATCCTCATTTTAAAGACTATTTCTGTTTATTAAAGATTGAAAATGAGAAATATTTTAACACTTAATTGACATTTTTGCTGTGTTTTGTTAAATTACAGATAATCTGGAATAAAATCACAGAAAAAATGTTCATTTATTCAGAATGTTTGCTGTAAAAAACTGTAGAATAATGTGAACATTAAAATTCACTATTTTAATAAATGTTCATTTGTTCTTTTATACCATTTAACTCTCACACTCTTGTTTATTGACTTTAAATCAGCAAAAAATATCATTTTTACAGAATCTGAAGGACAAACTCTGTATATGTAAACGATATATATTAATTCTATTAAAGGCAGAAATGATTCCAAAGCATTCCACTGTTTGATTTGACAGTTTTGCAGGATTTAGTTCAATTACAGATAATCTGTGTAAAATGATTAAAAAAAGTGTTAATTTGTACAATTTTAGAATCTTTCTTTTTCCAACTAGTAAATTGTTGTTGTACAATGTGTGACCAATAAAAATGACTGTTTTCCTGTTTTCACCTCAACAACAACTATTCCAATAAGTGACAGATGTTTTCTGTCATTTTCTCACTTTCTCCACTTCTTAAATGTTGTGTTTCTCTCTTCAAACATTTCCTCTGGCCTCCTTGCTGCCAGATGTTCACCGTTCCTTTCCACATATTTTTTCCAGTGTGGAGGTTGATGTCAGGTTGCAGAGTGTGCAGTAAGTTTCAGGATGTTTGTTTCAGTGCAGGATTAGATTTGACTTTTCTTTCTATTTCCAGCTGCAGTCAAACTTGTTGATCTTCTCTACCTGCAGCACATTGAGCTGATGAGAACAAAGTGTCCTGGAAACATGTCAGCTGAAGCCTTGGTGTCCAGAGAGAGTTTAATGAAGCACATGTGAAGGATTTTTACAGCATCACGTAGAAATCCAGTTTAGTCCTCAAAGGTCCAGAAGCAGCTTGTTGAGCTCAGAGTTCATATTTAATGTCAACATCCTTTGACCTTTCTGAGCTCCACTAAATGTTTCTGCTACTTTCTCTCTTCTTCACCTTCAGCTGGTTCCTGGTGTGTAGAAGCTTCCAGATCAATAATATTCTTTGTCTTCTGAGCTGCTGCTGCTTCCTTGAAATCCCAGTGATGATTTTCATCTGGACTGAAATCCAGGACTGAGACGCCCCTCCAGGACTTTCCAGGAAGGATTCCTGAAGCAGGCTTTGGTGGACGTTTGCTTTGGATGCTGGTCCTGCTGAAAGTCCAGTGAGCTTCAGTTTCCTCACATTGTTCTTCTAAGTGTCCTGGTGTTGGAGAGAATCCATGATGCTGCTCACACGCTCCAGTTTAGCAGCTTCAAAGCCACCAACAGGACTGTTGATGCTGTTCTTCTGGTCCTTCTGCCTCCAGACGTTCTGCCCAAACAGTCCACTTTAGTCTCATCAGCCCATCAGACTCCCACAACTCTGCTTTGTTCCACACATGAAGAGCTTGTTGTTGAGTGTTGTCAGACTTTATTTGCTGCCTTCATCAGGTCCTGCAGCTCTTTGTCACTTATCAGACTTTTTATCAGCTGCTGCTCTTAAACTTGTGCTTCCTCTTTGGAGGAATTTTTCTCTTTGTTCCACAAACAGGAAGGTTTTACAGCAGGTGTTACGGTTTGGGGCGAGAACAAACCCAAATGAGAGTCGCACAGAGCAGACGGCAGGCAGAGCGACAATTAAACAGGTTTTATTCACAAAAACTAACAAACTAAAATGCCAACTATGAGCAGAAACTCCCAACCGGAGAGGGAGGGGGGAAGGCAGGATTGAGGGGACGACAGCCAGAGTGGAGGCATGTGCCGGCGCTCTGCAACTGGGGAAGCACGGCTGCAGCAACCAGGAATGACGCCGGTATGGTGCCAAAGTAGTTCCCCCCCATAGAAAGTGTATCTCTTGCTGCAGGAGCGCGCATGCATTTGGAAGGGTGGAGCTATAATCCCATGTTTAGATATCAGCGTAGATTATGAATAAAACAAAATGTGGATTGTTCAAAGATGTTTGCTAATGCAGCACGTGACATTTCTACCTAAATAAATGCTTTTGCTGTACATTGCGTGTTGCCCAATGAATAATATTCCCAGCGCTGCCTAACAATGTCTTTTCCTTCTCCTTTTGTAGGAAAGCGTCATGTTGCTGGGCGATCAGCCTGCTAACTAAACGTAGGCTCAATACTCTCTGGGTGCTAGATTCAAATGTGCTGCAATTCATTGGTTAGGATCAATCTGTCCAACTTCTGATCCAGTAAAACCAACACCACTGTGAGCATTTGAACACACCGCCACACTCAATTCCACCTTTTTCACTGGAATTATAGACTCTGATGAATTTACTGCAGCACTGCCAACAACAGTTGTTGCTGTAACTCACTTTCCTTTCCACAGGGTGTCTTATCTTCAGATATTTTTTTAATTCCCCCTCTGTTGATCATCAGAACTTCATAGCATTTATTCAGAAATTCTCCACACA
Organism: Acanthochromis polyacanthus; assembly: GCF_021347895.1. Taxonomy (NCBI): domain Eukaryota; kingdom Metazoa; phylum Chordata; class Actinopteri; family Pomacentridae; genus Acanthochromis; species Acanthochromis polyacanthus. Next base: position 1,441,271 of record NC_067118.1, read on the forward strand.
GACAAATGATGATACAGGAGGATCTAGCAGAACATTTTTTGAGGGGGAGACACATAATTACAGCCTGATTGACTGTGTCTGCTAGAAAATGTACCCCCCTCTATATTCCTCAGGTGATGTACCAACATCATGTGGTTTATTCTGCAGACATTTGTGGTCATGCACAACAAAACTTGTGACTTAGGACTAGTTTCATGAATCACAGCTAAAGTTATAGGGGGATACACATTATTTCAGCCTGATTGACTGTGCCTGCCAGAAAATGTATCCCTCCTCTATAATGAAAGTTTCTCAGGTGTCTACATGTGTAGAACACGTGATTCTTCAATCAATTCTGCAAATGACACAAGGTCAGCCTTCAGCATTTTGGAGCAGGTCGAGGATCGGCATCATCAACCTTGATTTTGTCAATTAAAAAGAGTTAGCAATGAATCCTACAGATTACAAACTCATTGTCCAATATGAAGCTAAAAAAGAGTAACCCCTCAAAGTTCACCAAGACGGAAAACTTATTACTTCAAGGAAAGTTTCATCTGTATGACACTGAAGGTAAGACCGATGACGTCATCACCATTTCACAAATGTGACAGAATAAACACGGAACAAATAAAATTGTCTAAAATCACATCTGAAGCAGTTTCTGTCTGTCATGATTAAATTATACAGGACTCTATGTCTCATCATATTTTACAAATAATATTGAAATCTTAAAGTTGTTGGTATGTTTTGCAAGATCAAACCTTTGTAATCTCTGCAGTCAGACTGACATGAAGGCTTTTTTTCAAGCATTATCTGAAAGCGTATCATATAATAACGCATACCATCCAGTATGGATCATGCATTTAAGAGCAGCAGTTTGTGAAATACTGCTCCTTTTCCTCTCATTATTTAGGAAGAGAGCTTTATTATTGGCGACACAAGGGTACTGCAAAAGCACTGAAAACCAAAGTGGTGTGTGGGGCTAATGAGGCCAATGAAACCTTTGTGGATTTTCATGCAAGTCCCACTGGGGCAGACTGTGTCCAGACAGAAATGAGAGATGCTATCTCCAAAAGGTTTTATTGAGCGGGGATGTCAGTGGATATCAACAAGTGGGTAAGTCAGCCCTAAACTGAAACCACATGGAATTACTATGGAATAGGGTCATGGAAGAAAAAACAGTTTCTCCTAAGTTCTTTTTTTATTTTGCTCAAATTCTATAATAAAAAATCCTCATGGTATTAAGTGTACATGTGCTTTTTTAAAAAGCGCTACTCAAGCATAATATGTCATCATCAGGTTTCCCAGTGTTCAGGTAAGCAGTGACTCTATTAAAAAGCACAGAATTCATTCCATCAAGGTGAGTTCAGTCCAAGAAGGCAAAAATGTTTTTAAATCCATAGAAACCTCAGAAATATTTATCTCAGTACAAAAATGACAGAAAAGATGCTGTGAGTGCATTTTTTGTATCACAAGTAGTTAGTCCTCAATGTTCTTCTAAATCAACATACAAGGCAGTATTCATTCATGCAGTTTGTTGAATAAAATGATAAGTTGCCCCAGCAGCTGTCCCAGCAGCCACAGTCCACCCAAATTCCATACGGCCATTACAGCCAGCAGAAACACCAACATATACCCAAGCTCTGACAGACAAATGGAACATTTTCTCTGTCACTTGCTTTTTTCCCCTCACTTAATTTTCTTCATCATTTTCTTATTATTCTGATAGATGTTAAGGATGCTTGGGCAGGAAAAGAAGTCCATGCCCTCCTCTCCAAAACTGGGGCATCCAAATGATATTACTGGGACATTAACAGAGTTGGTCCTGACATGGAGCTGGAAAAGCAGCTCTAATATTATTGAACTTTATTTTTGCTCTATAGATAGATCGGTTTTACAGCTTTACAAGTCATCTTTGAAACAGTCAATGTATTTTTAGAGTCAAAAAGTCTGATCTTATGTGCTTGAATTGTTCTTCCAGGTAATCAGTGCATATTTGGCTGTCATAGTGTGTGAACACAATCAGCAGAATCCTGCAAAAGCAGCATTCATTGATTCATTAGCTGTGACTGCAATGTGGCAGAAAAGGACTCAAAGAATCAAGGTATGCATTGGTATGATGAATGTTATGGATTTTCACTCACATTTCAATAGATTTGAAATGTCAAAGCTAAAAGGAAAGCTAATGCTTTCAGTATTTCAAATCCATGTATTGTAAATCTTTATGTTTCATATGTCAGGAGATATTGTGCTTGAAACTGTTTCGTTGTAGGAATCCATATTTCTAATTGATTTTTAATGTGCAATTCATAATTGGATCAAATGATTCTATTTTATTATTCCATTCAATGTTAGATTAAACCCCTGGAGTATGACATTATTCTGGAAAATCACTGGACACTTTCAGTTAAAAATATCAATAAAACATAAAGAGTCAATCTACTAATGCAGTACTTGGTATAAAATAGAGCAGGTGAAGAAATAATGTCTGATTGTTTTTTTCATGGAAACATACTTGTAGGTCATCTACCCACAAGAAAACAATCCTTGTACTTGGATTCTCTGGGGGAGTTGAAGGAAGCCATTAAAAAATGTTTGGACACAACAAGGTGAGGCTCCTTGTTTTAAAAGCATGCTAACAGACATGTCAACTATCGCTGCAAAACTGCTACACATTTATGGAAGATCAATGTAGAAATGATTCTTTTATTTCTGTTGGGCTTTCATGAGAAAAAAAGGCTGTAATTGTTCAAGGTGGACATGCGGTACTGTACAACACACAAAACAATGTGACAGTACATGGTGTGGAGTCTTTGCACTGAAAGTATGTTTGCTTTGCAGAGCAATGTCATCATCCTCACATTTAGAAACTGGAACACGACTGTCCTTTTTTGAACCAAGACAAATAATATTGCACTTTTTTCAGATGTCTAAAAGTCAGAAGTTGTGAACTTCCAGCAGGTTAATATCTCTATATGGTGACAGATAAGCTCATAATTACTAAGAGGCACAGCTTAACGTTCTGTTCAAATGTCTTTTTCTGTTTGCACAATGTCTCTTGCAAAAGGAAGACACAAGTTTTTCTGCCACAAAAGAGGTGATAAACAGACACAGAGTGGAAATCACTGTTACTCTTCTCCTGGAAACTGCGCGGAGATATTTTGGTATTTCATAGACTTGTCCATAAAAATCCTGTCAAATGTTACAGTTCTAGTAAATACTACCTAAATATGAAGAAAGTTTGGATGCATGACAACATCACACATGCTCTTATTTTTTCTGTCCTCTTTGTTTTTTACCAGATGAGCTGACAGACAGATGTCACTTTTGTGGGGAACAGGAACATGAGTCAGTAACAGTCATCTCTAAATCTGAAATGGAATACTCTTTTGATCATGGGAATTGTCTTTAATGCTGATGTTAGATTCTTCTCTTATACCTAGGACTACTGTTGGATTTCTACCTTGGCTCCACTTGAAGTAATAATTGTTGAATTGATGACAACAATAACACAACAATAACGATGTAGAGCTTCTTAAAGACGTCTTTTTTCAAACCTACATTCTGTGTCTTTCACATTCAGTGTGATGTTTGTTTGAGGTGCTTCCACTAAATGTGTGTTCAAGGCCCACCAGCAGAAGAGGATTTCATTTGTCTTGCTTGTTAAAGTCCTTAGCTGGATGTATAGTGTCTAGAGTGGTAACTGTTAAATAGCTGGACCGCTGTGTTAGTTGTGTTTGTTGTTTTTCTTATTTATCTTCAGCTGTATAGACTTTCTTTCCTTCAAACAAATGCTAAGTGATTGTGTTCTTCTTTATAGAAGTTATTGGTAAGTTGAGTAGGCATTGTTGTTTGAACTGAATAGTATTAAAGTGGATTACCTTTTTTTCTGCTAGATGTATCTTTTTTATGTAACAATATTTCCTTTTTTAAATTGTTGTATAAACTGAGCATTTCTCTCAAAGAGCTGATAGCAGCATATTATCCCAGCAGAACTCTCAGACTGCAGGCTTACTTGTTGTTCCCAGAATTTCTAAAAGTAGAATGGCAGGCAGAGCCTTCAGTCATCAGTTGCTTCTCCTGTGGAACCAACACCCCCCCACCATGAATATCTTTCCAACTTTACCAAACTGTGTTTTGTTTCCTGATGTCGCTGTCATTTCTTGGCTTCATGCTGTCATTTGCAAGCATTTCACCATAAATAACACAATTCTGTCTTGTCCTTCACTAAACCAAATTTAAGGGAACTCTGGAGGTGTAGCCGGAGTTGTTTTTAGGTACTGATCAATCTTCACCAGTTTTGCGTTTTTCAGACGTCGTTCCCGTCAGTAATTTTCTCACTGCACACAAAAATAATGAATCAGGATGAGGCAGCGAGCCAACCTGAAGAAAGCGTGGACAAAGGAGGTCTGGATGTGGCCATCGAAGGAGCAAAGGATTTTTGAGGAAAGAGCAACAAAAAAAGTGTTTGAACAATGTTTTATAGGTGGACTTGTGATTGTGTTCCTCTGATTGGATCCAGAATGTGAAAATCTAATGTTTCTAAGCTCACAGCCTCAGAGCAGACAAAGATCTCTGGCGTCCTCCTTATGGGGACGTGGACCCCAGGTTGGGAACCACTGATCTATCTGATCATGCATGTGTCCCATTGTGTGTTATATGTTCCTTGTTCTCCACCTTCCTCTTCTCCGTCCCTCCATCTCCCCTTCCTTCTACCTCTCTACCTCTTCTGTCCTCTCAACCTGCTGGACAGCAGCAGATGGGTCCTCCCATATAAAGAGCTGGGTTCTGCTTTCAAGGTTTCCTGTTCAAAGGGAATTTTTTCTGACCACTGTCGCCTTAGAGTTTGCTCTGGGGGTTCAGGCATATGGGTTCTGTAAAGCGTCTTGAGACAATTTGATCTGTAATTAGTGCTATACAAATAAAATAAAATAAAATAGAATTGAATGAGTTTCCAGTGTTGAATGAATGAAATGATGAGTTGGTGTTTATTTAGATTGTAGGATCAATTACATCCTTGTTCTGTTTACTTTAAGTGCATACTGCAGTATACAGTAGGTACTAATTCTTATAGTATGCATACATACTGCATGTTTTCCTGCACACTGTATAATCTGGTTTTATATATATGAGAACGGAAGAGGAGAACCACACTCCTGTGACGGAGACGCTTGGAGATCCCAAAGAATGCATCAGTTTTAAACTGAGAAACAGCAACAACAAGGTTTATTCAGCCGTTTAAGGTCAAACAAGGACAATGAAGTAGATTTACAGTCACAGAGCAGGCAGCAGTTTGAGCTTTTAACCTGCAGGGGGCGTTTTACAGATATTCACCTCATGTTTTACAACTTTAAACATGTACAGGACAACACAGGCTTCTGTAACATCAGTATAAACACGAAAGAAAAATGCACAAATGTTCATTCCTCCCTGAAGCTGAAGTGCCTCAAATGTGCAAGAAAGTGAAGTGTTGGTGTAATTACTGTCACTGCCAGAAGGGGGAGGCAAAGGTTCCACTGCAGGTTTAAACATGAGCAGTTCTGCAGACAAAAACCTTTTTTACTATCAGGACTCCAAAACCTGTCAGCAGCTCAGAAAGACGTGTTCTATTTGAAGAAAATGTAGAAATAAAAGTCAACAAAATGTCACCATTTCAGAGCCACACAACGGTAGAAAACAGACTGAAGCTGAATTCTAGACTTTAAACAGTCTGAGAACTGATCATGTGTGATGTGAACATCTGTGGGGAAAATGAACCAAATGTGAGATTAAAACTGTGACATTTAAATGTCAGGAATATGGAAATTCAACATGTAAATGGTTCAATATGTCTGCTATGTAGAGTCACCACTTTTTCTCTGGTGTTGGTAACACCTGTGGACACGTGGAAAATGTTTGGTTCCTGTTTTCTTCTCATTTTTTTTGAAAATAAATAAATTCAACTTTCATTTTTGTCTTTTTAATGATTTTCTATCATAACTGTCATTCTGCAAAGATAACATTTCTGAGTTCTCTCTCCTTCTTCATGTTGTTCTGTTTCCAAAGAGCTGCAGGACTTTAGATTGAAAAATGAACCACAGTGAAGAAAAACATGACGGGACCAAAAACTAGACACAAACTGCTGCTTGGAGTTCACAGGTTTAATGACGTGCAACAACTTCACTAACAAATGTTTAATTCTAGAAGATGTGCTGGACTGATTTCTCCACAAAAGCCCAGAAAAAGGTCAATGATGAATGTGAGAGTTCAGAAGTGAGTCCATGTGCAGCAGTGGCAGCTTGTTGTTCTTCTGGTTCCATCTAGAATTCATGGAAAACTGATCCTTGTTTTAACATCAGTTCACATCTGATTCCAGCATCATTTATTATCAGTGATAGAAAATGTTCCATAAATATGTAGAAAACCTGCTAAATATGTGATCAGCATGTGGATGAGTTGTTTTTATTGTGGCTTTGTGTCTGATTTCAGTCCTACTCTGCCCCCTGCAGGCTTCATTCATAATAACACCAAGTTAAACAGAGTCCAGCTGTTTTTTCTGCCATTCTTGTTGTTGAACACTTTGATCCCAGACAGTGTTGTGGCTGTCGTCTGTGCTCTAGTTTGAATGCAGGAGTTTCTACAGGGAAAGTGCAGCGTTTTCATGTTTCAGTGTTAAAGGAGGAGTGAAGTGAAGATGTTTCCACAGGAGGAGAACTGATCTGTCTGTCCTCTCTGATCTCAGACACTTGACTGCACTTCATGAAGAAGATGAAGATGAAGAGGAGGAGTTTAGTTTGTTCAATCAGCTGCTTTCACAAACACTAATGAAGTTCATATTTACTGAGCTCTTTCTCCAGTTTTGGTCCCTGAAGGAGGCCTTGTAGGGGTTTGTGATGCACAGATCAGAGGTCAGCTCTTTATCCTTCTCATATCAGACACACAATCAACCCTCCCAGTCAGATCAGCTTTATTTCAATACAAGTACAGTCAGACTCAATAATCATCTTAATAATTAACCTGAAAGCTGAACTTAGAACTCGTTTCAAAGCCTCACTTTGAGTCTCTCACACCCAACTGGAAAACACAAAAACCAGTTGTGTTGGTTGTTGTATTCTGAGTTTTTATCTGAGTTCTCAGAGTTCTCAGCTGATTGACTTCAGATAAAGTCCTGACTTTAACATCCATGTAGACTCTGAGAATGAAGCCTCAACTCTGCATTCAGTTCACTGTTAGACTCTAAATCTAATCTTTTAATCACAGCCTCCATCTTGTTCTGACAGTGAGTTTTACTGATTTGTGTTTATTCAGAGCTCAGTCGTCTTTTTCTGTTTGACTGGGTAGATTTTATTGAGTTTGTTTGATTTTAAAGTCTGTTTGGATGTTTGTGGCCATATTTGCTTCAGTTTTGTGAAATGTTAGTTGGTTTATCTGTTCAATGTGTTTCTGGGAGCATGTCTAACAGAGAGAACTTGAACTAATGTGTACTGTGAGTTTCAGACGCTGTGGTTATAAAATCAGTATTTTAGCAGAGCTCCAGCTTGAACTGACTCTGACCTGACTGCTGCTTAACATGGAGTTTTAATGAGCTGCATTTTAGTCTCATACTTGTTCTGACAACAGAAACAGAAAATATGTGACTGAGAACAGCTTTATTGGACACATGATAATCACAGTTCACCCTTGGTTTAACCCTCCTGTTGTCCTCATTTACAGGCACCAAAAAATATTGTTTCCTGTCTGAAAAAAAAATCCAAAAATTCAGCAATAAAATTCATCCAATATTTCTGAACACATGCAAAACCTTCAGGAACAAAATTCCAATAATTCCTTAAAAGTTTTATTTTTAAAAAATCCCCCAAATATGGCAAAAAAAATGTCCAAAAAAATCCTAAAAATATCTAAAATGATTCCATATATAATATTTTCTTTTAGAACATTCACTAAAAAATCAAACAAAATCCAGCGAAATTCATTTGATTTTTATGTGAATGTTCTAAGAAACATTTTTAACAATTTTTTTCACCAAAAAATGTTCAAAGATTTCCCAAAAATGTTGAAAATGTGGACATCAGAAGTTTCACTGTGAAAATGTGTTCCCCCCCACATTTTCAAGCTTTAAAATGAGTTAATTTTGACCTGCAGGACAACTCAAGGTTTCATCTTTACACAGCTAGAGACACATTACTGCAGCATTCATATAAATAAATGTTTTTCTGGTTCTCTTGAATGATTCCAGTTTCAGACTGAGTCACGTATCATCACTCTGAATTGTTTTACAGCTTTATAGAGCAGGACTTTGACCTGTAATAAACATTTAGTGCACAGTTCAGGAAAACATCTTTACAGTTTTTCTCCATTGCTAAGACACATTCCTGGACAGCTGCTCTCCTTTTCCCTAAACTGTGAACACAAAATCCAGTTTTCAAGCTTCATTCACAAAACCTCTGACTCTTCTTGCAAAACCAAACTTTCACCCCAAAACAGTTCAATCTGTGCTCAAAACTGAACTTTGCTGTCAAATCATGCCTCAAGTCAATCGAAATTAAATACTGAGCAGTCACTAAACACGACATAGAAAAAAGGAAAACACAACGCTCAGGACATGAAGCGGTAGAAATAAATGGTTATTTAGGCTAAATGCATGTTGCAAAACTAAATACCTGGGCATTTGTAACACTTGTACATAGAAAAAGAATTTGCAAAAAACAGAAATGCTTTGCATTTACATGTAGCACTTGTACGTAAAAATACAATTTTTCTCAATTGCTAAAACACTAAACTCTATTGTCTGAACCAAATTCTCAGTTGCCTGAACCCACTTATTGAATCAGTCACTCTTTTGGCTAAACCATAAGCCCTTTTCACCTGTTTAGACACACCTTGTCAACACATTGTCATTGTGATGCACCTGTGTTGCATAATGGTGAGCACAGGTGGCAAAAGTCAAACACAGTTAAAGCTCAGGCGTCACCGGTTGAACACAACAACTCAAAACTGATCACACTTGTGGCTAATGATGTGAGGGTACATATAAGCCAGAGCACTGGTTTGTGAGGCACTACAATGGATAGAAATCTAAGAAGAGGAGCATGGATACGGCATGACAGGGGTTTTTCCTCCGTTGCCTGTCCAGAGAAAATGTGTCCTGTGATGTAGATGAAGTCCTGTGGCCTGACCCAGTACAGAGAAATGATGCTGTGGCAGAGTAATGCACTTCTGTTCTTTGTACTTCATTTGTAAATTTTTGTGCTTTATTTTTACATACAAGTGCTACATGTAAATGCACAGGATTTCTGTTTTTTTGCAAATTCTTTTTTCTATGTACAAGTGTTACAAATGCCCAGGTATTTAGTTTTGCAACATGCATTTAGCCTAAATAAACATTTATTTCTACAGCTTCATGTCCTGAGCGTTGTGTTTTCCTTTTTTCTAAGTAGTGTTTAGTGACTACTCAGTAGAGTATTTAATTTAGATTGACTTGAGGCATGATTTGACAGAAAAGTTCAGTTTTGAGCACAGATTGAACTGTTTTGGGGTGAAAGTTTGGTTTTGCAAGAAGAGTCAGAGGTTTTGTGAATGTAGCTTGAAAATTGGGTTTTGTGTTCACAGTTTAGGGAAAAGGAGAGCAGCTTTCCAGGAATGTGTCTTAGCAATGGAGAAAAACTGAAAAGCACAAAAATTTACAAATGAAGTCCAAAGAAAAGAAGTGCATTACGCTGCCACAGCATCATTTTTCCGTACTGAGTCAGGGCACAGGACTTCATCTACATCACAGGACACATTTTCTCTGGAAAGAAGGACCCAGTGTGTCTGATCCAGCCCTAACATGCATCAACAGAAACATCACCGCATGTCAAGACCACTGATGGCAAAAGATTTTACCAAACTATGTTAACTGTGGTTATAAAATCAGTATTTTAGCAGAGCTCCAGCTTGAACTGACTCTGACCTGACTGCTGCTTAACATGGAGTTTTAATGAGCTGCATTTTAGTCTCATACTTGTTCTGACAACAGAAACAGAAAATATGTGATTGAGAACAGCTTTATTGGACACATGATAATCACAGTTCACCCTTGGTTTAACCCTCCTGTTGTCCTCATTTACAGGCACCAAAAAATACTGTTTCCTGTCTGAAAAAAAAAAATCAAAAATTCAGCAAAAAAATCATTCAAATTTCTGAAACTTTGCAAAACCTTCAGGAAGAAAATTCCAATAATTCCTTAAAAGTTTGTTTTTTAAAAAAAATACCCCAAATATGGCAAAAAAAAAATCTTCCAAAAAATCCTCAAAATATCTAAGGGGATTATATCAATATCAGTAAAATTTCTAATATTTGCTTTCAGAACATTCACAAAAAAATCAACCAAAATCCAGCGAAATTCGCTGGATTTTGGTTGATTTTTTTTTATGAATGTTCTAAAGAAACCTTTTTAACATTTCTTTTTTTCCACTAAAACTTTTTTATATGTTTTTTTTCTTCACATTTTCAAACTTTAAAACAGGTTAATTTTGACCAGCAGGACGACACAAGGTTTATCATTTCCACAGCCAGAGACACATTACTGCAGCATTCATATAAATAAATGTTTTTCTGGTTCCCTTGAATGATTCCAGTTTCAGACTGAGTCACGTATCATCACTCTGAATTGTTTTACAGCTTTATAGAGCAGGACTTTGACCTGTAATAAACATTTAGTGCACAGTTCAGGAAAACATCTTTATTGCACCAAACGGTTTAGTCCATCTGATGAAAGTCTTGTGATCTGAGGAATATATTCATTCAAATCTTCTGACTCATTAAAGGTAAGCTGCTGCTACTTTTCTATCACAAACTAAAACAAAGTGTCCAGAAATAATGATTCTTTTTAAGCACACTGGAAGATTGCTGAGTCGTGGTTTTCTTGCTGATCATTGTTGCTGCTTTCAGCTCTTGATCTGTGTCTCAGGAAAATCAACGGACTGAATTCAAATCAAGGCTCTGACATTTGAGTTTGAAGTGTTTATGCAGAAATGATTTGAGTCACTGAATTTCTACACAGAGTGAGTATGATGATGACTTTTAGTAGAAATCAGTGATATTTGAACTAAATGAGCTGACTGACTGCAGCAGCAGAAGACAGCAGAAGCTTCAACTTTATTATTGTTGATCGGACACTGAGGTTGTTTAGAAAATGGAGTTTTAAACCAAACAGTTCAAACATTCAGTACTTTTAAATCCACATGAACCCTAAATATAATCATGTGGTGTTTTATCACACTGTTGTGACTGAATGTGATCTTTTATTTTTGACTTTGTCTTTGTTCATCTTCAGTCATAAAGAAAAATGAGTGTGTGCTGCTGCTGTTTGGGATTCTGGCTGTTCTTCCTTTACAGTCTTCCAGCTGTCACATGTGAAATGATGAACTGCTCCAGATAATTCTGAGGTTTTGTTGCATCTTTTCTGAAATCACTATGAAGTCTTTTGTAGCTTGTAGTTGAAAAATGAGTCCAGATTTAGGAGCTTTCATTCAGCTCAATACAGCAGCTGTAACATTGTTCACGGACAGATTATCAGGAGTCCTATAGACACTGATTTATGATATGAATATACGAATACAAGGTAAAAACAAGCAAACTGATTGAACCTGATTTAAATCTGGCTGTTGTTCATGTAGTGATACAGCACTCCTGGCAGATTTACATTTTTAGGATTCACTGTAAACTCCAGACTGACGTGATAAACAGCACTCAACAAGTTTATTAGACCATCTGTCATTAACACAAGAAAATACATAAATATTTAGAAATCTGTCAAAAACTTGTTTCAAACTGAAAATTATATTGTTATTTATTAGGCAAGTAACAAAATGGATCAACTAAACAGTCCTTATGGTAATCTTAAATCTTCATATTTTCAATAACTTCCTTTGGCCCTGATAACAGCTTACATTCTTGCTTCCATTGTTTTTAAGGACTTTTCCACACTCTCTTTTGTTACTGAGTTCCAGATAGTTTCTGTCTGTTCCCAGAGACTTGCTTGCATGAAACTTTTGTGTGATCTATTTTATAATTCAATAAATCCCAGATCTGTTCAGTAGGATTCCAGTCTAGACGATTACTTGGCTGGTCCATCACTTCCAGAACACCAGTTTCCTTTTCTTGGTCCAGTAGTCTCTGCTCAGCTTTGAAGTCTTCTTGGGGTCGTTGTCTTCCTCGTATTTGCATTCACAATCAATCAGGTTCAATCCAGAAAGGATTCCATGATGCACCAAGATGTTGTAGTCGACCTTCTTGTTCATAATAATCATCCATTTGAACTAATTCGCCCACAAAAGGAACTCCATACCACAATGAATCTCCACTGTGTTTCACTGTGGGTCAGTGCTTCCAGCATCAAAACATTCTCCAGCTTTTCTGTGAACATAAACACCATGATGCTGACCGAAGAGTTCAAACTTCTGTCCAGAGTACCTTCCTCCAGTCATCTACCCTCCAGTGTTTGTGGCACATTTTAGGTGTTTGTGAATGTTTGCAGGCCACAATAATGGCTTCTTATCAGCTTTTCTTCCCATTAATGAGCTCTATAGAAAGTGGTGTGTATAGACGGACAGCTGAACTTTGACTCTGCGCTAGAATAAAGAGGTTAAAGAAGAGGGGAGGAGTGTAGAGCTGAGTTTGTAGGAGGGACCATCATTAAGAGAAGTGAGCAGTTCCTGGTTTGTCAGAGAAGAAAGAAGAGAAGCAGCATTAAAGCATCAGAGCCTCAACATGAAAGTCTTCCTCACTTTTTTCTGCATAATGTATAATGTTCTTCATTTACTGCAGTATTGTACCTACAGTATCCACCATTTGCTCCAGTATTTACCAGTATTTTCTGTCTCTTACTGTGGAATTTTACTTGTAGCGTTCATCATTTTCTTCAGAATTCTACCTCCAATATTCATCATTATCTGCATAATTTAACCTTTAACATTCATTTTCTGCACTATTCCACTTGTACTATTCATCATTTTCTGCAGTATTTACCTGTAATATTCATAATTTTCTGCAGAATTTATTTGTAATAGACATTATTTTCTGCAGAATTCTCACCTCTATTATTCTTCATTTTCTGCACTATTCACCTGTAAAAGTCACTATTTTCTACAGAATATCAACCTGTAATATTCATGATTTTCCTCAAATTTTCACCTGAATTATTCATTTACTGCAGTATTCTACCTGTAATATTTATCACTGACTGCAGTATTCTAAATGAAAATTTCATAGTTTACTGCAGTAATTACCTGTATTTTCCATCTTACACTGCAGAATTTTACCTGTAAAATTCTTCCTTTTCTTCATTATTCCACCTGTTATATTCATCATTTTCTGCACTTTCTACCTGTATTGTTCATCATTCTCAACAATTTTCTGCCTGTGATATTCATCATTTTCTGCTAAATTCAACCTGTAATCCACATCATGTTCTGTAAATTTCCACCTGTAAAAGTCATCTTTTACTGCAGGATTATTTCTGTAGTATTCCTGATTTACTGCAGTATTTACCTTAAAAATCATTATTTACTGTTGTATTTTACCTGTAGTATCCATCATCTACTGCAGTATTTTACTTTTAGGATTCATCATTTTCTGCAGTATTCTACCTGTAGTATTCTGTTTTCATTGCAGTATTTTATCCATAGTACATGTGCATAGTTTACCTATGGATTTACTGCAGTATTGACCTGTAACATTCATTATTTACTGCAGTATTCTATGTGTAATATTCATAATTTACTTGAATAATTCACTTTACACTTCACCATGTTGAACAGAAGGGAGGAATTTCAAACTGAATTCACGTTTTTATGACCAAATTTCAGTCAGAAGTCAGAAATGACTGCAAAATAAGATACAACCACTAAATCTAGTTTTTCTGTTCAGGAATGCAAGAAAATATCTATAATTTGGCATCTTAATCACAGAATAATAATGTGCTTTACTACTTCTTTTTTAAAGCATTAAATCTGAAAATTCATGGCTAACAACAATAGTTATATTTAGCATCAAAGATGTCATTTTGATGAAAGAACTTGGACATACTGGTGGATTAACCATTACAGAAACATAAAAATATTGATTTTAATTAGAGTCTAAACTCAGATATCAGACATGCTAAAAACATGCAGCCTAACCATCATAAACATCCTGTTTAAAAGCTTCTAATGATGATGTCAGGGCTAATTACTCTATAAATTACAAACACGTCTTTGGTCACAGTTACTGAGTTCTAAGAAACATTAAATTCCTCAAAGACAAACCTTTGCTGTCAGTACAGACATTCAGTTGTGTGTTTGACCAGATAAAAGCAGCTGCAGATGGATAGAAACTGGGAGACATTTCCTTTAAAATATTCCTAGAACTTGTCATAAATCCAAAGATGTGAGCAGTTCTGATGATGTGGGAGTTTTGTTCTAATGCAAAGCAACCTGTCAGCTCACAGTTCTTCAGACTTTCTACCTCCACCAGCAACATTCATTCAGTTTTATTTACAGACATTTTATTCAGTTTTATGTTCACACTTTACATAATGAGGTGAATTTATACAGAGAAACTGGCTCTGAAGTAAATATTAATGGAATATTTCCTTCAATGTAGTTTCTACATGATCAGATAAACACTTTTACTGTAATGAAACTTCTTACCAAATGTTCTGTAGTCTGGAGCCACAACAGAGACGTTATAGTTTGTTGTTTCAGATCAAATTTAATATTGAAAAAGAAAACACAACTGATAACAGACAACACTGGCATCAAGATAAAACAACAATAAAACACAGATTTGAAGGAATAAATCAGAAAATTCTCATTGAAAATCATCAGAATAAAAAAACAGAAATAATTGTGAATATCTGTGTTTTATCTTTCAGTTGAACTTTTCTCACAAACATTTTTCTTTCACTGCCAACACAAGTTGTTTTATGAGACATATTTCAATTCCAAGTTTTCTTTTCACTGACAAACTTCTAGTATTCTGATTCTGTTTGGACCCAGAAGTCCATCACTGTAAATTCAGACCTTAATAAAAATAGGATGAGACAAAAGAGGGTTTTGGGGAAAAACGATGAGATGTTGAGTTTGGATGTCAGAACAAGATGGAGGCTGTGATTAAAAGATTAGATTTAGAGTCTAACAGTGAACTGAATGCAGAGTTGAGGCTTCATTCTCAGAGTCTACATGGATGTTAAAGTCAGGACTTTATCTGAAGTCAATCAGCTGAGAACTCTGAGAACTCAGATAAAAACTCAGAATACAACAACCAACACAACTGGTTTTTGTGTTTTCCAGTTGGGTGTGAGAGACTCAAAGTGAGGCTTTGAAACGAGTTTTAAGTTCAGCTTTCAGGTTCATTATCAAGATGATTATTGAGTCTGACTGTACTTGTATTGAAATAAAGCTGATCTGACTGGGAGGGTTGATTGTGTGTCTGATATGAGAAGGATAAAGAGCTGACCTCTGATCTGTGCAGGTTCAGACTGGTTTGTGCTTTGAGCTGTTTGGTTCCTGCAGAGCTGAAGAAGGACGACGGTGGAGCTCAGGAGAGGAGCAGAAAGCTGTTGGACTGCAACAAGTTGAGTAAGTGGACCTTTGATTTGTGTTTGTCAGCAACAAGCTGCCGTTTGTCTGCTGCTGTGGACGTCCACAATCAGCTGGTGGGTCGCTGGTCTGGGATGAGTTGATTGAGAAGCAGAATGAAATGTTCAGATCCAGTCAGCTGTGTGTTTGACTGAGACTGAAGACTGACGGCTGAACTTTGTGTGTTTGTGTCCTCAGGTGGCTGCAGGTTTTCACCAACATGGAAAGGTATGACAGTCAGCTGAGCCTCACAGTTGTGTGTGAACTCTGGATGGAGTCCAATAAAGAGATTTAATGATGAAGCTGCATCCTGACAGCAGCTCCAGCAGGATGCTAGTCTGGACTCTGATTTATGACTTGGTGTTGGTGCTGCTTCAACTTCCAGCTGTGTTGGTTGTTGTCAAGCTGCTGGTTTGTGCTGCACTTACTGAGCTGCTGGTTTTCATGTCTGTGTACCAGGATCCATCAGAACCCAGGACCAGGACCAGAACCAGGACCAGGACCAGGACCAGGACCTGGACCTGGACCTGCACCCAGCTGTGTGTCCTTTAAGAGCGATGACTCAAAGGGTTTTTTAATTCACTTTAAAGGAGATGGAGCTCCTGCTGCTCAGAGGTAATTGATATATAAATGCTGTAACTGTATAAAATGTCAGTGAATCAGTTTTATTGTCTTCATGAATGGATCCTCAAACACATGCTGAGTCTTTGTCACATCCATGGAAATGTTCCTGTCAGAGAGGAAAGAATGGATGCTGTGGTTCTGTGGTGAAGCAGCTGCAGGACACCAGCTGATCCAGCAGGTGGCGTCTTTGTGCTTTGGCTCAAACAGAGTAGACAGGAAGCTGTACTCAGGTTTCAGGTGCTGCTGGATGGAGGAGGACAAATACCAAACAGTGAACGCTGCTGTGATGTCCTGGAGAGACATTTGTCTTCATGGAGGTTTGTGGATGCTGGTTAGGGATTGTTGCATTGACAAAGTGAAGAAGTTGTGCTGTGGTCAGTGAACTTAAAGCCAGAGGGAAGAAGTTTGGACTTTATTTCTCTGTAAACTGGTGTTGTGTTTCAGAGGAGGCCTCAGTTCCAGGCCGTCTGTGCAGCAGCTCAGAGGCTGGAAGTTGAAGCTCAGCTGCTGCACATGTTGGTGTGTTCTGATGCAGGATTAGCAGCTCATCATTAGCTGCTAACAGGAACCTGCTGTTATTTCCAGGTTTTCATCCAGTAACTGATTCTATGGTCATTAATTCATACCCAGTGTGGGGGAGTTGGTCCTGGATGATGCTGCTTCACATCAGCAGCTCTGATCTGATTAGTTTTGGGGCAGTTTCTCTGAGATAAGATTGATTAACTTATTGATTAGTCCTCATTAGGGCTGTAGGGTTTGTGGTAAATGTCTTTTTCATTTTTTTCTGGTGGACATTTGTTTGATTGATTTGATTTGTGATGCAATTGTTGAATTCAAGCTTCAGTTTAATGTTTAGTGTGTAAAAGATTTCAAACAAGTGATGAAGCTCCATCATGAGACAGCATCAAACTGTGACTGTAACAGCAGCAGGAATCTGTAAAACCACTGACACACAGTTTAAACTCAGATCCTAAAATGCAGTATTCATGATTTGCTAACTGTGATTTCAAATTACGATTTTAATCAGAAATCTTTTAATGGTTCAGCTGCAGTCGTCGTCCTTAAAGACTTTTCTCTTGTCAAAGTGAAACATATTGTTTGGAGTGTAGCTCACTCTGATTGGTTCTCTCTCCAGTCACATGTTAATGAGGTCACTAGGAGCTGATGTCATCACATGCAGTGTGACAGATCAGAAACATTTTCATTATCCATTGATCAGATGATTGATTTAGTGCATTAATAAGTCTGTGAAACTTCAATATGTCCATGTTCTGTTTGACCAAAAGCATCACAATGTTCAGTTTCTGATGAAAGAAAAGCAGCAAAGACTTCACTTTATTGTGCTGTTTTTTTTAAACTTTGTTTTTCTATTTTTTTCAAAGAATTTTTTTTCAGAAATTTGCAACAGAAAACACAAATACACACATTTATAAAGCATATAACAGTATTATTGACAGAAACAGTTGAGAGGATCAGAGCATAACACTACAAACTATAACATGAGAATATTGTTTTCAGAGATCATTTATCAAAACAAAGCAGATTATCTCCTCATTGTGAGCTACGTGTCCCATTTTTCCCACAGATCATCGTATTTGTCTTTCTGAAGTCTTAAACTGAAAGTCATATGTTCTGTACTCTGGATATTTGTGATCCTATCTGCCCATTGGTTGATAGTAGAAGGTTCCCTACAGAGCCATCGCCTTGTTACAGCCTTTTTACTCGCTGCCATAAAGAGCTGGAGAAGATATTTGTCACTTTTAGATGAATTCAGGTTCATGTTCCATAAATAAAATGACATGCAAGTGAACTGAATCTGGTGACAGAGGACTTGTCAGACAGAGACATGAACACTGTCCCAGAAGGGTTTAAGAACTGAGCATCAGAATATGTGTCTGGTCTGCTTCACAGAGGACACATCCTCTCCAGCATTTGGGTTGAGTGCCAGTCTGGTTGGACTTTTGATTAGGAGTTATAAAATATCTGATGCAGTTTTTCCATGAGAAATCCTTTCATGTATGTGAAGCAGTAGTTGTGATTTTTCTTTTAATCCTATTTGTCCACTTTTCAGGGGCGATCACAATCCTCAATTATTTTTCCATTTAGCCTTTACATCACTGGTTGAGTGGCCTCTTAGTTCCACTGTCTACCTGTATTGTTGTCCAAGAATCTCAGTGGAAAGTTTTGTATTGTTGGTTCTGGTGAACATTTGTGTTATCCTCATAGATTTCTTATCCTTCAACATTTTTATCAGAATAATGAGGGAGTTGGAGGTATCTATAAAATCCTGTCAAGTAAATCCAGGGCTCAGACTAAGACCAAAATGTGACAAACATTTATTTTAAAGTGTGAATTTGAAATTTCAACAGTTGCATTGGGCAAGTGAATGATGATCATGAAGCTGTGTTTGTGTTGCTGTAATACTTTATATAACTTTAATTGCTGGTCAGTCTGTCCATGCCTGGTTGCATTAAACAAGCTGTTAGTTGATGTGTGTTTGAAAAAATGAAGTGGTCTGTAGCTGATTATTTAAAAGAAAAGAGAAAAGAGGAGATGGACAAAGAGAGACACAGAAAACCTGATGAATCAGAGTTCAGGTGGAGGCAGGAAGATACTGGACCGAGAAGGAAAAAGCAATTTATTTCAATTAAATGGCTGAAGTAGAAGTAAGGCCTCAAAATGAAATGAAAATTAAACAGGAAAATTATTTTAACTTCTCATCATTGCATGAACATGATTTACTGTGATCCTCTCGTGAAATGCAGAGCACAACAACATGTGCTGCTCATAGAAAAGAATGCATGTAGAAAAACATCACTGGTTTTCATCTCGGACAAATCTGACATTAGAACACCTAGTTTACTCTTTTCAAGGTCATTTTTGGTCAAACACCCGTCTGAGCACCGCACACCCAGCTGCTTCACTAGTTTTATATTGTCTATACATTTATATTGTCTATTATATTTTATATTGTCTTTCTACACATAGTTGTTTTCTGCCTATCTGTCACCATGTAGATCACTGTGCTCAACTCAGGTTATTT